>NC_041340.1:20023399-20323399 GCF_004354835.1 Perca flavescens
TTTAACTAAGTACATTTACTCAAGTACCGTACTTAAGTAATAATGTGAGGGTACTTGTACTTTACTTTTGTCTTTTCATTTCATGCCACTTTCTACTTTCTACTCCACTACATATCAGAGAGAAATGTTGTACTTTTTACTCCACTACATTACAGTTTGTCTTGATTGCTTTGATGCAGCAGTCAACGCAAACTCCACATTTTCAAAACTGTTGACACACAGGCCGAAACAGTGGCACTCATGGTCAAAATGACACATTTTGTTTGCAAAAAGCTCTAACAGTGCCAAAACATTTAAAATATGCAACAAAAGCAAATTTTGCCTTCAAACAACACAACTTGCAAACAAGTGTATGAGCTCTTCCAATCAACCATTACACAGTGGACAACAAAAGACAAAATACAGCACTCAGTGTGAATCAGTGCACCATTGCTTGTCATTGTGGCCTATTACTGTACATAGCTTTCATGCCAGTGCCATTTGTTGTCAAATTTGCCTTCTTGCAAAGAATTGGATCCAGAATCAGAAATGCTTTGATGCAAATTTTATTGATTCCATTGATTCTTATTTTCAATCTGTGGCTGAAAACTGAAATACTGTAAATATTACACAAAATACATGTAAACCAAAATAAAATATATTACAGTAAAGTATAAACATCTATTTCTGTACAGTATAAGAAATAGCCACTATTGATACTCAGTCTCTTCTGTCTTGATGATGGGGCCACATGGCCTAACCCTGCACACTGATCTATGGGGCCACATGGTCTAACCCTGCAGACTGATCTATGGGGCCACATGGTCTAACCCTGCAGACTGATTGCTAATTGAAGATTTGTGTGTAGGAGTGTCAACTGGTGCTTCAGTGATTTCATACTGATGTAGGTAGTTTCTAATAGTTAGGAACAGATGGTTTCTGTTTGGTTACGATAGCTAAAACCACGGAGTTTGGACTGCTTGAATGACATCCGTGTTAACTGTTCTGCAAAAGGGCGGGAAAATATGTCAATCCGATGAGAAAGGGTTAACACATTTGCAAGAGGTGTCTTCTGCTCTGCTGAGACAGTGATGATGAAAACCGAGTGGATCCCAGTTTCCTTAAGCAGGTCAAGGCAATCTAGAAAAACTGTAATCTGACAGCTTTAGTTACTAGTTATTTTACAAATTAAGATTTTTGCACACAAAATACATGTAGTTTATAAAATAGATTGATTGATTTATTATAAATTAAACGATCCAACAATATAACGGTCCAGCTGAAATGATTAGACGATTCAACACATCGTTTCCAGGATTTTTCTGCATTGAATACTTTTACTTTTAATACTTTAAGTACATTTTCCTGATGATACTTACATACTTTTACTTAAGTAACATTTTCAAGGCAGGACTTTTACTTGTAACAGAGTATGTTTACAGTAAGGTGTTAGTACTTAAAGGATCTGAATACTTCTTCCACCACTGGTTAGGACGACACACACACACACACACACACACACACACACACACACACACACACACACACACACACACACACACACACACACACACACACACACACACTTACTCACACACTTACTCATGTTATTTTCTTCCCATTCCATCAGCCCCACCCTACCCAAGCCATTTTGTGACAGCTACAGGGAGCAATGATGGAGTGAGTGTGTGTGTCTTATTGTTTGTCATGAAAATAGGATTTCAGTAGATGAATGGAGAGATTCTGGAGGAAAAATGCAATCTAAAAGAAAGCAGCACAGAAATGGATGGATTGTTATTGTTACAGGTTTCCTCTCTTCCAGATGGGGGAGTAGTGGGATAGTTTAACTTTTGTGTGTGTGTGTGTGTGTGTGTGTGTGTGTGTGTGTGTGTGTGTGTGTGTGTGTGTATGTGTAGCTGTATGTGTGTGTGTGTGCGTGCGTGTGTGCGTTGTGAATCTATCTACCTATCCATCTCTCTGTCTAGTTGGAATATTGAATATTTGAACATGCTTATACCCCTCATACACAATAACATATTCTGCCCTCACTGGTCTTTTTTAATCACTCTCTGATTAGAAAGCATTTATAAGATACATAACATTTAATACAAACAAAATGTGTCTGCTAATTAATGACAGCTCCCTCGCTATCTAATTCTCTCCTTCATTAGTTTAAGTCTGAATTATTAAGGGAACAGAGAGTGATGATGTAACGTAGAAGTGGTTTACCAACTTGACTGTTGTCTAATTAATTCCCCTCCATCTTTGTTCAATAGAAACTATAATTATGTCTTTGGTTTGCTGACAGCTTTACTCTGAGACTAAACAGAGTGGATGCGTTTATATTAAGAGAAAGATAATCTTTTTCCAGATCTTGGACAGTGTCAACTTTTCACTCTTGACTCTCTGCTTTGACTCTTTTTTTCTGTTTAAACATCGTCCTCCTCATGTTCTCTCCCTCCCTCTGGTTCTATCTTCTTCTCATGAATGTCACTGTACTTTCCGGTTGGTCTGTCTTCAGACCATCAATGAGATAGCAGGTCCAAATATTTGTGCATTCAGGTAGCAGTGATGATAGAATCTCTCATTAGATCAGCAACACAAAATGGTAAACAGATGGAGATGGCAGTAGGTGAGGAAAACACTGTGTGTGTGTGTGTGTGTGTGTGTGTGTGTGTGTGTGTGTGTGTGTGTGTGTGTGTGTGTGTGTGTGTGTGTGTGTGTCAAATTGTGTTCCTATGGTAACAGACAAAAGATTGCAACAGTTCAGGATGTGTTATCACTCCTCTATGTTTACTGATAGCCACAGGTTCAATCCGAGTCTGCCCATTCATACCAGACAGGTAAATATCTCTGCTCACACAACACCTGTTACTGTAGCTAGTTCCATATTAATATGAATAATGGATAATAATCTCTTTTACACTGGAGATTCAGAATGTCAGATGGTTTGGACGATATGTAAACGTATATTTAGCCAGTTTAACTACAGTATATATCTTGATATTAAATATTTACTGTGTATACTGTTTGGTTGTATTACTCTTAATATTGCAATAACCATTACAAAGCACATTTGGGAATGCCAGTAAATACACATTTATCATGGCTGAAATTAGATGAAATAATTGTTGAACATTGTTTAAAAGTCTTTTATACAAAAATGTTTTGGCATATTTTGAAACATATTTTGGTTTGGTTTTGAGACATTCCCAGTTACATCAAATTACACCAAATGCCTCTAAATTCATTGGTCTCCCTACTCCTAACCTCCCAGCCCTCATTGACACTGATTTAAAAAAAAAAAGCATGCTACAGTAACAGCTTCGTGCCCTCTGTGTGTGTGTGTGTGTGTGTGTGTGTGTGTGTGTGTGTGTGTGTGTGTGTGTGTGTGCTTGCGTGTGTGTGTGTAGAGGGCAGATGAGGTAAGTGCCGTGGGGAGTTGACATCAGCTAGACAGGCAGAACTAATATAATTAAAGTGGCACTGAGCTGCTTAAATCAAGCAAATGTATGTAGAGGTTTTGTTAGACATCCATATATGATGTGACGTGACCATATACACTGTCATATACCTGCAGCAGCGCCTGTGCTGAGGCCACTGAGCTCGCTGAGCTTTTGTATTTTCGCATACATTATTATCCATAGTACTCTTGTCGTTTGATTATTAAGCACATTCATATCAGCGGCATCACAGTACAAGATGTTACTGTAATTACGGCACAAGAAGATGAAATATCAATAATGTTTCTAGTTCATTGTGGTTCAGTCAACACTGAATCCTACAGGGCATAAAAAAAGTTTCTCTCAGGTGAAACTAATCAGTGAAGTCAGAGCAGGTCGTTAGCCTGATTGAAAACACCTGTTTTGACTCCACTGATTAGGGTGTGTGTGGTCAAGTGTTGGAAATCAATCCCTCGTCCACTCACTCACTACTCCTTATTTAACAGACCCTCATTAGTAGGGGTGTAAGAAAAAATCGATACACTTGAATATTGCGATATTTCATTTTGCAATACTGTATCGATTTTCAAAAAGTCAATTTCTTTTTTTTTCGTTATATATATTATATTCATGTAAGACAGTGGTTCACGTTTATGTTGAGTTTAAACCCCCTACCGCTAGATGGCTATGCTGAGACGCACCGCTAGTGTCTTTGCCTAACAGTGCCTAGCAGTGCTAGAAGCTAACAATGCAGCTATGGCTGAACTTTGTCCTACTTTAGCATATACAAATTTGCTCACTAAGAACCTGTGAACCACAATCCAAACTGGCAGTTTGATTTGCTGTGTACTGAATTGTTTACCTATACTAATCCTCTTTACTTTTATGAACATCATGTCTTTTTTTAAATATTAGTTTTTCTAAAGTTATAATTTTAAAAAATCCCAATATATCGCACAGTATCAAAATATATTGCAATATATTGAATCGTGACCCATGTATCGTGATAGGTATTGTATCGCCAGATTCTTGCCAACACTATAATAATAATTATAATAATTCTTGCCCTACTCATTAGTTTACTCTATAGTGAGAGGTAAACGGTGATTTTGGACACTTATTTATCAACGTCATTTTTCTGACACCGTTGTAGTGTTGCACAACTGAAATGGTCACATATTAAACTGCAAAGCATTGCATCGTGAGATTGTTAACAGGAAGTAGTACACATACTGTGGCCACGGTGTCAGGATTTTTGAGGGCATTGTATCATGACATTCAAATAAAATGGCGGAGGGTTAATACTATAGGAAGTGATTTTGAAAACAGTGCATTTGTACAACATGCTTCGTTCTTTAGCAGAATAGTTGAAATATATATTTATTATTTCTGAATGATTATTAGAGCCTCTAATGGAGCCGTGTGAAGAGCTGCTTTGAGGAGGAAGTTGAGGAATAATTCAAAAAGCAGCTTGTATAGGTTAATCTCTTTATTGCCATCTTCTCTCTTTCCGTCACTCCCCTGATTTTGATTGATACTTGTAGACGCTACAGTAAGTGTGTGCTTCAATATGCTGTTTATTTGGAGTTCAGGGTAAATATTGTTTTTTCATTAGACAAGGCACAGTGGAAGGCTTCAAATATTATACTTTATGAGTACTTTTGCCAACCACACTAATAACCTTTATTTTTCACAGTGTTAGTGGGTATGTGGGGAACTTGTCACTGTGCGTTTGTCAGACACATCTCTTCCACACTCTCCCATCTCTGTCTGTTGCTCATTTATTTTCTGTCTTCAAGTATCCAAGCCATCATTTTGCATAGTGTTGGGTTAAAGTTCCACCTGCACTTTGTTGTCTTTTTCCAGTTTCTCTACCCTTTTATTCATTTCACAAAGGACTGTCAGAAATGCATCCCTTAATATTAAACATGAAGTCCAACCATTTACTTAGCTGTTGACATTGGGTCATATTGACACAAATAGATCCTGAAAAGTCTTGACAGTATTGAAAACGACAAAGACACAAGGCAGAAACTGTAAGGAACTAAGAGAAATTATATAAAAAAAAAAAGATTAAGCCATAATGGAGTATCTTCATAGCTAAGCTGTTATAGCCCATGCCACATTATCCCAGGTTCAGTGCCAGCCTTGGGACCTTTGTTGCATGTCATACCCCTTCTCTCTTCTCTCCATTTCTAGTCTCTGTCTTTACAGTCAATAAAGGCAAGAGTTCCACACAAACAAAATCTATAAAAAGTAAAATTAGGCCCTTATTACAGGTTAATTGTATATGTTAATTGCTAATTTGATGTAATCTTTATTTTAATTATTAATTAGGATCTCTCCTAATCATGACATAAACAGGATTTATCCTGAAAAAAATCCATTGCAGCTGTTTGCCTGTTTGTCAGCAAAGGTTAACACATCGACACAGAGGCACTGAGATCTAATTTGATCTGTCATTCACCCCTGAGGCAGCACTGCGGTGACGTTGTACATCCTCATCACTCTCTCACATAGAAACAAGTCATCTTGAGGTGACACAAACAATCCTGCTGGTGATCATGTGTAAAGGTCTCAGTCCGTACTGGTTGTGGTCCAACAGTTTTTTTTTTTTTAGTAATAATAGTTAATTTTCTCTCAGCTACTGTTGAACAACGGCATTGATAAAACAAGTTAGGGCTGAATGGGCTAAATCCCCTCGCTAAATTAAAAATGTTCCTGGCAATTCTCTACCACAGCTCCACAGAGAACACACAGGAGGACAGATTGTGTTCTCCTCTCTTCTGCCTCCACACTTCCTATCCTCTCCTAACACATGCCAATTGCTTAGGGATTCTTTCCAAACTGCTGACTAGTGTGAAAAGTGCCTGTAGAAAATTTTAGTATGTCCTCTTGAGACAAACTAAAAGTTGCAATGGTCATTTGTTCAAACACTTAAAAAGGATGTTTACGGTTTCCTGACAAGCTACATCGTGACAGGGACTTTGTTATGGTGATACAAAACCGGGTTAGTCTCACATTAACACCCAATGCTGTAAACTGTTTGTCTGTCAGTTGTTAGTACACTGCTCCAAATACCAAATACGTAACACAGCAAAAGTACTTAATTTAAACTACAGGAGTAGTCGGGACGATTTATCCCCAATTCCCCCCTCCTGATAATCAGCGGAGAAATCTATTCCAGGACCAGGATCAGTTCCGATGTTCGGCCCAGAATATCTGTGAGCGAATTACACATCCAATCTTAAACCTCCCAAACGGTTTGCAGCTGCATCAGGGCTGCATTTTGCCTTTGTGTTTCTTTCTTGTCACTGCAAAGCATTATTAACGCTACAAGTTGTTGCCCCACGTCAGTCTCCATTTTGTTTACATCTGCTTCCCCATGAGATCACGTGAGGTGGTGCATTGCTCCTTCTGGCACGATAATCTTAATAATATCCTGTAGTGTGTGATGCACAATTATTTTCAAATCTTTTTTTTTTTTTTTAAGATTATTTTTGGGGGCATTTTTTCAGTGACAGTGGATAGACAGGAAAGGTGGGAGAGAGCTGGAGGATGACACGCAGAAAAGGGCCGCAGGTCGGACTCGAACCTGGGCCGCTGCAAAGGACTCAGTCTACATGGGGCGCACGCTCTTACTGGGTGAGCTCGAGGTCGCCCCATTTTCAAATCTTGCAGTGTGTGCATGTTTGAGATTAGAGAAAAGAATATCTGTGAATATTCTGTTGTTTGTCATATCCATTCACTAATTAACACTTGCTATTTTTCATGCTAACCTGAATGTAAACCTCAATCAAAACCTAACCAAGTCCTACCAGCAGATGATTGGAGAATTCTTAGTAAAACAAGCTCAATTTGCAAAAGCAGTCTTGAAATTTAAACTGCATCGTTCTCTTTTTGCCTCTCTCTTTGTATCGAACTCACTTCTATCTCTGCCCGTCTCCCTCTCTGTGCAGACAGTGTATTACTGATCATTATCTGGGCTAACCTTAACTCACTGCCAGTGAGATTGTTTTTGGGATCTGATAACTTGAGGCAAAGAAAATCAAACATATCCTTGTATCTTTTTAATGAATCTGACCTTCTATCTTCCTCATATCTCCTATCTGACTGTCTTAGTCCATTTCTTTCTCCTTCTGTTACCTTGTTAAAAAGTGTCACCTCACTCCACTGCCTCCCGTCTCTCCCTTTCCATCTGCCTTTCATCTTGATCTGATCAGACATGCTCCTGATGTCTCAAGGTGATCACCACACACTGTTCGTCTGTCTACATTTAGAGCCACTCCTTCTCTTTCATATGACAAACTTAGTTAATCATGTATCAATGATAAAGGAGACCGATGGAGGGATGCAAAGCCCGACTTCTCCTGATGGTTGGAGTTATATATTAGGAAGTTTGGAGGACGGATTTATCTCTTATCCTAACACAGCCTGGAGGGATTGCTACCATACATAATTTGGGAATGTTGCACTGAATCACCTCCTAATGGCAGTCACAAGCACAACATCTGGTGATGGAGCTAGACGGTTTGTGCCAAACTAAAAGGGAAGAAAGAGGATGCGTCTCCAATGAACAAGATGGACACAATTTGTTGATTAAACTGACATTTCTGACAAACCGAATAATGAATAAATGATTGATTGATATGTCGCTGGGTATGGCTTATTTTTGGTATGCCTTGTTAAACGGGGTGTTTTCATTACATAAGATACTTTTTAAGTACTGATTAGATATAAAAGATCAGTTTAATTTCCATAAGATGCAGCAGCGTTTCATGTTTTTCATAGTTAGACGACAGATTTAGTGTCATAACTGTAGAGATTTACATGAAAGAAAACTGCTGGATTTAATGTGAATGTATATGAAGCTTTAGCTTTTCATGGCTCATTATGAATCAGATAGATGACAACGTCAACCAGAATTTAAAGACCATGATCTTTCCCTTACCCTTAGAACAGAGGTTTTCAATATGTGAGGTGTGTCTCCCCTCACCTTCCAAGAATATCATCATTGCTGATGTCCATTTCAAATGAACTTCCATAAATCCACTTCAAAATCATAGAAAAAGTACGCAACCGTGTCACACTTTAAAAAACTCTGTCTTATCTGAGTGTTTTATTAGCCTGAACATAACAAGAAATGGGACAAAACTCAGGATGTCACGCTTCCTGGATTGTATTCTGGATGTTGCCGTTGAATGGTATCCAGGCAACAATTACATTTCAAGTTAAGTAGTCGTATACAAAATGTGGTTCGTAGGAGACAGGGATCTTGCGTGATTCAGCTGATGATGCATCTCAGTGAGTAGCGGTTTGATTCATTGTGGTGACTTTGTCTTCACCCTACTGTCCACAACTTCCCCAAAATGCAAACTAAAGCTGCTTCTTCATAGCACATTGTCTTTTCTAATTGACACAACAAAAAAGCACTCCTATAGCCTGTCGTATATGTAGGTATTTGTCCTGAATTAAACAGTTAGTCTGTTTAGTAGAAATTCATCACATTAGAACAAGAAGAAAACTTGTTTCTACATTATATCTTGTGTGCTCGCAGTTTAGCTTTACTTTGCCACTTACAGCTAGTTTATGTGTGTGTAAGTCTATGGAAAATTGGTGGCTTGTGGATTTTTTGGCTGCCAGTTTCCGCTGATCATAGTTTGCAGACATGAAAGACAGCTGAAGCGAGAAAGTGCTGGGTGAGAGGGAAGAAGGGAGGAAGGAAGATGGATATGAAGGTAATTCCCAGCCACGATTCAGTGTTTGATATTTGCCCCACAGCTCTGATCGATTCTTCTTCTCTTCCTGTGTGAAACCAGCTTGTGTGTCTAGCTGTCTGCTACCACTTCATCCTTTGTAAAAGTTAACCGTCAAACAATATGTGATGGGTTGGAAGTGGAGCAGATAGCATCAGTTATCATAGGAAGTCATGAGTAGTGGTTGCCATGGTGAAAGGGTGTGATTATTCTTTGTTTTACACACCAGTTCCCAGTTTCTTTCATATCACAGCTTGGTCTGTTTTGTAGTTTTCAATTAAAAAAATTGCCTTTTTGAGAAATGAATACATTATAAAACCCTGGGAAAAAGCTATAAATTGAACAATAGCCAAATTAATAAAAAAAACATTGCAACATTAATATCTGCTTCATTGAGCATAACATGAGCCCCTGTCAGACACCATAGATATGTGAACAAAAAGTTTAATTAATAATGGGAACATATTTTGTCAAATGAATAATGGCGAAGGCTTTGCATAATCAGCCAGGCAAATTGTTCATTTTGTGCCATGGTTTCCAACCTTTCCTCAATATGGCCCTTTAAAATGAGACAATTGTTTAGGCTCCTTATCACTTGTTGCATGATATGTCTATTAGTTGTGTGCAAGAAGAATTTTCCTTTCTCAGGTTGTTGGTTGTTGTTTTATTTGAATAATGTTTTTAAGCCTGAGACGGTGAAACTATCAGCATTTACAACAAAGAAAGTGTCAGAGAAAAAAAACAGCAGAAATATGTTTTTCTTTCTTCCTATCCTGTTAATCATCTCATGACTCCTAAGATTCATTTTGTGACTCCTTGCAAGAATACCAAACCCCAGGCTGGGAAACACTGATTTAGTGTACAGCATTTGAAAAGCAGATTTAAACAGTCCAAAATGCTAGTGTGGCAGTCTTGTTTATATGGATACCATAGGCATATATGTTAGGCCTGTTTCCTTTTACATGTGCAGTCTGTTTATAGCCTGCTGAACAACATGGACAACACGACCAAAATAACCTGAAGATAAGGCTGACTGGAGAGTGGTTGAATATGGATATACCAGTGCTAAATGTGTTTTGGAGTAGGAAATCAGCCAAACTACATTCAAAGAAAATCATAGTGAGCATACAGTATGTGACTCTAGTGTTAGGCTTAGGAGTAAAGAAACCTCGGCTACAGTCATGGTACTGTATGATCCATTTTTTCTTTGAGTCAAACTTTGAGTGTTGTTCTGTAAAGTGGTTCTGAGACACTTGATCAGGTTTTCTACTGACAGCAGCAACATCACTTGTTGAATCCCACATCAATCGTCCACTTCTGCCATAACTGTGTAATTTTTGTAACTGCCTGTGGATGGGGCTTTGATGTTGATTGTGTGTCTGACATCTTTAAGCCTGCCTGACCCTGCTGTGGCTCGGAAAGAGAGAGAGAAAAATGGTAAGCAGGCCATTTTATCTGTGTGTTGTGTCCCTTCAGTGCGTGAATGTTTTCAGCTCCAGCTTTCCAACTCGTTGCTCGACAAAAGGAGTCCTTACACAGGCAGCAGTGTCGGGCCCGTCCAAAACAATTTGGGTCACACTGAGAGAGAGATAAGAGGGTCCATCGAGACTCATTGTGGGGTGTACTGCAAAATCCAAGAGACTTGAGAGGAAAGCTGGAGAGAGCAGCGGAGAGAAAAGTGGAAAAAAGTGGAGGAATGAGAAGAGAGACAGAGGGGCTGGATATCAAAGAAAAAAACAGAAACAATCTTGGGACTCAATAGGGGGATGTGCGAGGGGGGAGATGGGAAATGAAGCACTGAAAGCAATTTAGGTGAGAGTAAGAAATACAAGAGCTGGGCATATCAAAGTGGTCCTCCAAGTTTAAAAGAAACTTTAGGTACAGCCAGGTGGGATAAGTGGCTTCTATTGAATCACAGAAAATTGATAGAGATAGAGGAGAGAGAGAGAGAGAGATTGGACATGAATAGGCAATAGAGAGAAATGAGTAAGAAGTCCTTAAAGGCAACAAAAGAATTGAAAAGCAGAGAGTTATTTAAATGACAGGGAGTGGGAACAGAAAGGAAAATGCTACATGCTACAGCCTCCACTTCTGCCAGAGGAAGAATAGACAGATATTGTTGTGGCTTTTGGTATTTTGTTCTCTATTTCTCTGCTCGAGACCGTGGAAATGAAGAGCACTCTAAAATGTTATCTGTCTGGTCCTGAAGGGTTATATCACACACACACACACAACACACACACACACACACACACACACACACACACACACACACACACACATAAACACAGACCACCTTGGGATTCCAGACGTAATGTCACACAGATAGCCAGCCTGATAAATGTTATCAGTCCTGCCCTCAGCTCCAGTCTGTTACCTGGGGCGTCCTCTGTTTTATAGCAGCTGCAATAATGGCACAGTCCCAAACTATTACTATAAAATGTTTATGTATGGGTGTGTCTGTGTGTGTGTGTATGCACATGTTTGCATCCATGCTAGGACACAGAACATGGTTTGGCAACAGAATGAGGAATGGGACTTAACAAAAACAGAAACACCTCTCAACCTGCTAAAAAAAAAAATCCACTCCCACACAATGCTAACAACCTTCTGCATTTTCTATCAGCCATGACAAAGCTGGAGCGTTCTGAATTGGAAGGCTCAGCACGAGGAGGAAAATGGTCCTTCAGGCACATTTATTAAGCTCTCAAAAGGAACAGAATGGAGGAAAGAAAATATGTCAATCACATGCAGGAGAGAAAGAGAAAGGGAGACGGAGATTGACAGAGACGCAGAGGGAGACAGGCAGAGGCTGCTTGGATTGCAGGCAGACCCTGTCAGTCCCACAGAGCTGAAAGAACAAGGGATCCTTTAGGCAGCAACAGAGGCTGGTTCATACTTTTAATTAGGCATATCATCATTTGTATTGTTCAGTTTGTGCTCTTTTTGAGCAGTAGCATGGAGAGTAGCATCAACTTGCATGACAGTGTTGGATCAACTTTATTTTTAGTTTATCGTGCATAATCCGGTTAAAAATTCTCACCTACTACTACCTCCACAAACTACAAGCCTTCAACTACATCACTGACCTCCTGAACTGTCATACTCCTACCCGCTAGCTCAGATCCACCGATGCCAACCTCCTCACCCCTCTCACCCCTCTCACCCCGTCCAAGAACCCGACCTGGGGGGCCAAGGGCTTCTTTATTAAAATGAATTAGTATTTTTATAAAAACAAGTGGCCACTGCAAGATTACATTTTTGGTCCGTGTGTGTATGTGTGTGTTTGTGTGTGTGTGTGTGTGTGTGTGTGTGGTTTCCCACATGGATAAAATCAATGATCTGAACAAAAACACTAAATGTTGAATAGATGCAGATTACAGCAGACGAGGAAAATCCACTGTATTTGTATTTGCGTGTGTGTATGTCAGATTGGGTTCCTATGGTAACTGCCAACCAGTTCAGTGTGTGTTATCACTCCACTGTGTTTACTCAAGAAGAACAGTTGGATGAAGAAAAGGAAACGAAAGAACACAGAGAGGAAAAGTACACAGCAGAAAAATTAAAGTTTGATAAGGAGCAAGACAATAATTGTTTTTCTCTCCTCTGATGACAGCAGTAGATTGACAGCTTCCCCTCTCCTCATTATTGTGTGTGTGTGTGTGTGTGTGTGTGTGTGTGTGTGTGTGTGTGTGTGTGTGTGTAGCCTGCACCGACACAGAGCTCCACAGTCTGGCTGCAAGACTAAAGGAATGGTTCGGAGTTCTCCACCTCGACGCCAACAGAGACCTCAAATCCTCTGACAGCTTAGACTCCACCACTGGACGTGAGTACATCCTCCCACAATATGTGTGTGTGTGTGTGTGTGTGTGTGTGTGTGTGTGTGTGTGTGTGTGTGTGTGTCTGTGTGTCTGTGTGCAGCACTTTCCTGTTGAACAGACACGCTTTTCAGTCCTCATGAAGGCAACAGTTGACAGTGAGCGACCCTGCTCTGTTCTCTGTAATGTCAACATGTCTGAACACATGTCAGCTCTGCCATGACACACACTCAGATACACTCTGATACACTCTGATACACTCAGATACACTCAGATCTCAGTGTGATACTTGAAAAAGATTTTTAAAAAGATATGGGTGACCTGGATGTTCTGCAGTTTCAAAAATGTTCCACAATGCCATTATCTATTTTTTCCTCTCTGTCTCCCTTCTCCTCTAGACTTTGACACCAGCATCTTGCCCATCTGTAAGGACTCACTGGGCTGGATGTTCAACAAGCTTGACATGAACTTCGACCTCCTGCTGGACCAATCAGAGCTGAGTGCCATCTACCTGGACAAGTATGAGCTGTGCATGAAGCCCCTCTTCAACTCCTGTGACTCCTTCAAGGACGGAAAGCTGTCTAACAACGAGTGGTGCTACTGCTTTCAGAAACCTGAGGGTGAGGAGGGGGAGAGGGTTGAATAAAAAACTGACGTTGAAATCAAAAGGACAAAGGCAGGAAGGAAATGAAGGAGTTTATAGATAAATACGGGTGTTGCTAAAGGTGAGGACATCAATTATCGCATTATGATAACTTAAAAAAAAAGGTAATAAAATGTTCACCTCAAGCAGGTATTCAGTCAGTACTGAAGTGAATAGAAACCAGTGCATACATGAAAAGCAAATCAGTCTTTTATTAACTTGTCATTTAATTTTCATAGTTTTGCCCATCATTCTGATTATTTTGAAGACACTTTACTACCTAATTTCATTTCTGAGATCTGATGACTTAGTGACAAGTAAAAAGATCAGAAAGGCTGTAAACAAACATTAAACTAGTGTCTTTTTGGTGGAATTGTCTAGGGCTGTCCCAAACGATTATTTTTTAAATGATTAATATAGCGATTATTTTTTCGATTAGTCGACTAATCTAACGATGAATTTTTCGATTAATATAACAATTAGTTTTTTGATTAATCTAACGATTAATTTTTCAATGAGCGATTATTTTCCCATTGCTCAATTATCAACAATTTACACAAAACAAATTTCAAGAAGGTTCAAATCTCTATTTATTATTTTTATACTCTAGTAATTGTTTAACACTTTACTCAAGTAAAATTAATGTTTAGTGCAACCTGAAGCCAGATGTAGGCTATCAATCCAACCACAAAATAAAGTCACTTTCAGGAGGAATACAAAAATAAAAACTTACAGTAGGTAAAATAATGAATACGCTCTTGTTTAACATCCAAGCTCTTTTCCCTTTAATTTAACTTTAATTATTTGTATCTAAAGGCTGGTTAAGCACTGTAGGGAGGAGAAGTTGGACAGTTTTTTTGTCTCGTTCCAGTGATTGGCACATCTGGGTGATGGTCTCAGATATGCGTTAGCATGTTAGATGTATTTCCACTCAAATACCCAACAACTGCTGAACGACGCCGACACACAGTCCTCGTCTTATCCACCACTCTCTCGCCTGTAGCCTACTACTGGAACTGACCAGAGGGCCGAAGTTTTCGAGGCGGGGACGGCATGAGGCGAGAGAACATGACACGGGAGGCTCCAGGCTGCAGCCATACGGTCTCAAAGTTTTCCCAAACTTGCGATCTTAAAGAGGTCCTCTAACTCTTGTGGGTCGCCACCACTCGCCATACTCGTCCTTTCGTGCTGCTATCTCTGACTCACTCACTGGGCCGTCGACCTGACAAAAAACTGCATGTAGGCGGAGCATGAGGCTTATGTAATCGATGATATCGACTACGTTGACGAATCGTCCCAGCCCTAGAATTGTCCTATATGTTTTGCAGATGACTTACTGGTTCAACACTGAATTAGCATACTTCCTAACACCCAGGTTTTCTATGCAATTAAAAATGATATATAAAGACACAATATAAACATTTTTGCATTCACCTATAATAAATTATTATACATAATATGATAAAATCATCTGATCTCTCATGTTTCTTTTACTTTTGAATAACGATTCCCCACCATACCTGTAGATTTTATCTTGGTGTAGTGTACCAATTCGTATAGCACCTTTTATACAGTTTAGTGCAATTCAAATCAGTTATGCAGTTAATAAAATAACAAGACGCAAAACAGAAAAACAATTTGAGACTAATGAACACAAGAAAAAGAAGGATGAAAATTGAATATTAATGTAACAATAAAACCAATTAAATAGATAAATATTAGGATTAATGGTACTAGTTTTCTGTAAAATGTGCATTCTGTTAGCCTAGAAATCTAGACGCACCCTAGCGGCAGCAAATGTAATTTGCAGCCATGGTCAGTCTAGCAACTCTCCGTTGGTTTGCGAGCTGGAAAAAACAAATTCTGGTCAGGCCAATCACATCGTGTATAGAGTCGGTGGGCGGGCTTAACATAAGGACGGCAGATGGCTGCGACTCTGGAAGACTTGGAGTTAAGCACTGAAGTCATTCTTAAAATGTCTTTTGCCGACGAGATATGGCAAAAGTTTAATCTATCAATTAGCGTTGTTCTGGTTGGCTATGAGTGCAGAGGGAATTTGAAAGACAACCGTTTATCCCGCCCCTCAGATTGAGTCCTGCCAATGGTGAGTTCCCAGACCCAACATCTTGATGTGTGTCTGGCTTGTCAGGCTAGCATTTTGTACTGAGACTGTTCTTTTAAGTGGATGGTGGATTGAGGAGGATACAGAATAAATTCAGGCAGAGATTGGAAATCAATAGTTGATGTGAGGACAGATGCAATTCTGGCGGATGCATAGAAGACTGAAAGGGAGACCAATATAAGAAATCAATAAGATGTTAGAGTGGCATAAGAAGAATAGCTCGTAAGACAGAGGCAGCTGTTTCAGTGAAATTATGCTGGTAGAAAAACAAGCTCTGTTAATTAAACTATTATGTATTTTCTCTGGTTGTAGGACTGCCCTGCCAAGCTGAGAAGAGCAGGATCCAGAACCAGAGTCGAAGGAAGAGCCTCATAGGTCAGTTGGGATGATTGACAGCTGTCAGTCACATACTCCTGTCCGAGAAACCAACATGGCCACCTTTAATGTGAACGCTAGCATGAACAATTGTATCTCTTTAGAATAGTTTCAAGCAGAGAAACAAAATCAGTAACATTAAATATAAGGTACGCACACACTACTACGCACATTCTGACATTTTGTACACGTCGTCTGTCACCTCCGGGCAGATCATTCATGTTCCAGCTCACGACAAAACAGCTTGAAAAATGAGCTTGGGCTGGGTCAAATAAAGGTAACAGAACTGTGTGTGTGTGTGTGTGTGTGTGTGTGTGTGTGTGTGTGTGTGTGTGTGTGTGTGTGTGTGCGCGCGTTATTGAAAGTGACTTCTTCCCCTTAAACAGGATGTATGGTTGTTGTCCTGCAACCTTCACAACAGTAATTGATTGTTCATCTCCCTCTGTGAATACACAAGAACTTTGGGCACAACTACAGGACACTTTACCTGAGGAGGGATCAGATTCTGCCCTCTAGTTCTATCAGTTTAATGTTCTCCACCCCCCCCCCCCCACCCCCTTTTTCATAATGCTGTTTACTTTCTTTTTCTAACATTTTCCCCTCCTTTCTTCCTCTCCTTCCTTTCCATCTTTAGGCTTTTATATTCCCCGTTGTACCGAGGAGGGCTACTTCAAACCAACCCAGTGTCACAGCAGCACCGGCCAGTGTTGGTGTGTGGACAAATATGGTAACGAGATCGCTGGCTCCAGAAAACAAGGCAACCCTAACTGCGGTAAGACCGCAACACACACACACACACACACACACACACACACACACACACACACACACACACACACACACACACACACATGCACACACACACACATGTTCACTTATGGCTAAACAAGGGTTTTGGTTGTGTTTTCAGAGTTAATGCTTTGATCCAGGTGGACTGCTGTATGTCGTTCATTTTAGGCCAGATAGACTTCTCTTACTGTACCTTTTAAAACACAATGTACCACTGAAACACCAACAGCACCACAATTCCAATTTAGGACTATTTCTTTGCTCAGTATCTCTCCCTGTCTCTCTTTATATTTACCGGTATCTACGCATCAGTGATCATTTTGGAAATCGATAATATTAGGCATGCCTCTGGAGCCAGTCTGGCTGGTTTACTATCGGTCATATGTCTGATTCTATCTGCCTCTGATATTCTGCTCATGTAGCTTTGATAAAACAACAGCGTCTCGCAAGTCAAGTAGGAAAATCCGTCACACCTTTCAGCAGAGAGCAGTGTCAAAAGATTTGCTATAAATATGAATTTGTAGCAGTGACTGAGTTACCTTTTAGAGGAGAATAAACGCTTATAATGCTGGCTGATGTTGGTATCTCAGAAGATGCCTTCAGAGAAAGAATATATATCTAATTAAGTGCCTTGATATGTCAAAGCCATAGTTAACAAGCCAGCAGTGGATATTCAAAGGGAATGGTCAAAAAGCCAATAGAAGCACTTTGCTGCAAATCAATGGTTGAGGGATTTCATTGTGGTAAAAAATAACAATAATTAGCGAGAAAGAATCCGGGCAGATATACTGATTACCAATCAAACAGCCAACTCACAGTCACAGATTAGTTTTGTCCAAAGGCAGTAATTGCAGCTTCCAACATTGATGAGGTGTCTCTTTGGCACCGCCCCCCCCAACACACACACACACACACACACACACACACACACACACACACACACACACACACACATACCCAACACAAACACACACTCAGCAGCAGCAGATAGCAGCAGTCCTTTGTCTGCAGTCTAACAAGCTCATCTAACTCTGAGTGAGTGGCCTCAGGCTGGAGCAGCCTGGAGTTCTCCCATTCGGCTTTGCATAGAACAAACAGGTAGCAATGCAGCAGCTCTAGCCTAAACACAAGGGCCGCAAACAGATTTTAACTCTGTAAGTGCCACTCATCCAGAGTACACTTGTACCCAGGTGTAACTAGGCTGTTTTTGAACTGAACTGAGAAGGATTTTAAGGTCCCAACTTCACAAAATGCTGGAGGCAGCAGCTCAGATAATGACTCCTGTTTTGCACTGTAGCTACACAGTATGCAGCATGAGTGCAAACAAACATTTAACATCAAAATGTTTGCAGGTGTAACTTGATGTAACTGAGCTTGCAGACACCAATGGAGCCTCTCTGTGTTTGTGCATCTCCCAACAGATGAGGACCAGGAGACATCAGGGGACTTCGGCAGTGGCGGCGCCGTCATTCTCCTTGACGACCAGGAGGAGGAGCCCTCACAGAACGGGCGGAGCCGGCAGAAGAAGAGACGGGGCCGAATTCACCCCCGAGGAGCCATCGAGGACGATGAGGACGAGGAAGACGATAAGGATGACGAGACTGGCTACGTGTGGTAGCTCCACTCCATTTAATTCTGCCATCAGCCGACCAGGAAACTCCGTTAACTCAGCACAGATCTGAAGCCATTCCAATGTCTCCTCCTCCACTTACTTTGGCAGCAGTCCATCTTTTGGCTCCTGAACTTGCTCTTGTTTTCCCTGTCCCTTATCCATATCTCTCTCTTCAGCGAACCTCATCCTCTTCATGTGTTTCACTTTTTCCTCAGATGGAAAACACAGAACCTATTAGATTTCAACAACTGTCAAGATCCTGAATTCTGCTCAAGCTGTCCACTTTCTGCCTCTACCATCCCCCAAACCTGCGATCTTTACCCTCTTCTAACATGGAATTGCTTCTCTATTTTCTCTATTACTCCTCTATCTCCCCCTTTCTCTTATATCCTGTCCCTCTCTCTGCTATCTCAGTATGTCCATGTCAGAGCTTCTGGTTAGTCTGTGAGCCCAGATACATTAGCTGATGTATTGGATGTAAATATGTTTCCTTCAGGAAGGCCAGATTGTGGATTAAACCCTCCCTGTATTTCCATCAGCAGTTGCAATCTCATGTTCTGTGTTCCACCGTCAGGCTCCTTCCAGTGTTCAAAGGTGTTTCCACAACACACTCTCTCTCTCTCTCTCTCTCTCTCTCTCTCTCTCTCTGTTATTTCATGGAGGATTGTAAATTATTTAACCGTTGATCTTGAATGTCCCAGAAAGCCCAGGAAGCAATGAGATTAATGATGTATTGTCGTCGTTGTTGCATGTTTCTCATCGTGTTTCTGTAAAAGAGAGATTTACCTGGCCAGGTCTAGCTCTATGCATCTCAAACAGAAAGTGATGCCTATTTGGCTGCTACAATACTTTGTTGCTATGTCGATGCTGTCTAGTGTCTTTTTGGTTCTTCTCCCAATCTCAGGAGGTAGGAAGTTGCATTGCAGAGTGATAGCAGTGTAGAAAAGTGAACTGCAAGGCCTACAGTCCAAATCTGTGGCGTTTCAGCCAGCTATTGTTGTACTAGTTGATCAGTAGGGCTTCTGAGGCTGTTTGACTGTGCATAGACACTAGAGGAAGAAGCTGCTCCTGAGCTGGGAGGACACATGAAGTCGGGCAAGCAGAGAAGAGGCTCTGTTCTGCCTCCCAACACTGGATATGTTCGTGATTTAAAATTGAAATCCTCACCATGTCAACTAAGTGAATTTTTATTTGTAACTTTGAAAATTTAAGTAAAGTGGCACTTTGGGTGTCTTTTGAACCTTATAGGTCTGTGTCCATGTGTCTCTTGTTCTCCTGATATACCATTTTTGGCACAAGCCTCGATCGCATTTCATCTTATTTCACCAAATCATGATGAAATAAAAACACATCTCTTTCCTCACGGTGAAACCACAAAGCCATTTATATGAGTTTCACATGCTTTTTGGTTTTATTTTCTCTGAAGCGCAGGCTTCTCTGCAGTAGAACAATCAAAGCCCTCCATCAATTCTGACCTTTCCAACCTTGAGAAAGCAGCCTCTCCTGTTGGAAACAGACATAAATGGTAGCAGCAAAAAAAAAGAAAACACTTGCCTTGGAGAGAGGAGAATCACAAGGCCAGCACTGCCCAAAAGAACATAAAAGCTTAATGAGTGTTATTGTAATATCACTGGCTAATGGGACAGCTGACCCCACTGCCTTGAAACAGCCCACTCTGCACTTTAAAAACACATTGTACCAACATTTGGAGGCTAAAAGGACGACTGAATCTTCTGGCTTGAAACAGCCTATTCAGCAGTTCACAACACAGTCTGTCAGATACAATAGACAATGGGCTTAACTGTGCATCAAATTATGCCAGAAGCCGTGCAGGGTACAATCACCCAATTCTGGGAGCTTGGCTAGTGCAGCGTCTTCTGTCATCAGGCTACATGACAAAAGCTGTCAAGAAAATGTCTCATTCGTTCATCTTTCACCACATGCAGTCTGCTGCATTTTTCCTGCATTGTATCCACCTAAATGCTTACCTTGCATGAATTCTGGGCCCGACTTCCAGTTTTCCTTTCAGTGAAGCTGCGTCTGCGAGAGTTAGCAGTATGTTACAAGTGTTTTCTCCTGTCTTTTTCCTTTCTTTTTTGGAAAATAAATGATGTACAAACATAGCCTATATAATCTCTATAAACAGATATCTGCATATGCATTGATTTACATGATATATCAGATCTATGACACACCAGCGCTCACTTAAAACCCTCATTGTCACACACACACACACACACACACACACACACTCTCATTATTGTTTCTATTTCCCTTCGCTCTCCCATTCACTCTCCTGGAGTGAGTTTCATCTTCATCTCAGTAAGGGAGATGTGTGGTTGTGTTTTATCCTCAGGGCACTCTGTTCCTCTGTTTCATTGGCTGCTGTTTTATTATCCACAGGTGGCTTCCCTGTCAGGTGAATCCTCCCATCGGCCCACGGTCACCATGGGGGGTTACGCAATTGGTGGTCCTTTTTGGGATAAAATGGAGCAGCTTGATACAGGTTGCTATTTAATGTGAGATGCTGTTTTTTGCTCTTAATTATTTGACTGCTATTAGAAGGATGTTTGTCTTTTGGAATGCACACAGCAGGTGCAAAACAGTGTGAGCTTCAATATAAAAACAAAAACAATAAACTGAAAGATACTGAAACGCTCCTTAAAGCTGAGAGGAACTGCAGAGTGTGGAGAAAATGAACTGTGGGTTCGTCAATATAAGTAATTTTATTATGAAAATATCCTCACTCAAATCTCCTATAATATAAAGTTTTAACTTATACTGCATGTTCTTAATATTGATAACTTTAGACCACTTAAATAAAAAAGTCCAGACTGCAAATGGAATCTGTTCACAGTTTAATTTTGCGTGCCTACCATATAACTCGGCCATGTGCCATGATTGCCACTTTAGCAGGTGAAAAGTCCAAGTGGCTCTCCAAAGTCCTCAAGGTCCAGAGTACTGCTGCTGGTTCTTTCAGGTAGTTTTCATTCTGTGTGATCAAGGACCGATTTAGACCCGCAACCACAGGGGAGTGCAATTAGCTACCTGACAGGAAAGAAATTCAGCAGTGCTCCAGGGCCCGAGGACCAGATTTGAGGATCACTGGTCTTAAGCCTGCACATGTAATTGGCAGAGACATTGTAATAAGTAGGGATCATCTCTCCCTAATCTGTCACAGCCCACCACTTCCACTCACGCTCTCTTTCATGCTTGGTTGCCGCTGCACCAGCCAGCTTGGTGAGCATCTGAACAGACCCCCACATGCCCGCCGGTGGAGGTCTCTTGGATCATTCGCTTCAGTGTGGTAACCAACAACACTATTCAAAATTAGCAAATTTAGAGCGAGATGATACCGTTCTCGTTAATACTCTGCCAGCGAGGTCCCTCTGAAATCACTAAATTGCTGGGTGTAGCCTTCCTGCTAAATAAATTAAACGGGAAACAACTCATATGCGGTTCCAGTGGCTTCACTCCTGGCAACAGTGATAAATTAAATTGGAACTTTTAGGTGAGCAGTCAGGCGAGACCAAACCACATTAAAAGGAGTGTCACATTACCCTCACACCAATAAATGCATTTACCTATTTGGGTTTTCTAATTCATTTTTTCCTAATCAGATTGTTGCTACTCCACCTTGTCCACCAGGAGCTCTAATGCTGTTGTCACTGTGTTTCTTCCTGAAACAAGTCCAACACAAATGTGACTTGAATTTATAAGCACAGTGTGGGACACCAGTGCCCTCTGGTGGTCTGATCCTGGCTTTGAGTAGTGGACCAGTTCACACTACAGCTGGTTTACATGTGCTTCTGAATCAAAAATACTCCTCTGAGGGCTGCCCTGGTGGCTTAGGGGGTTTAAAGTGCATATAGTTATATAATTGCAATACTACCCCTGGTATTTTTTTGTAATTCACCATTTCTTCTTTGGCTTTCTCCTCCTCGGTCACCAGACACCACCTCTTCTTTCTCTCTCTCTCTCTCTCTCTCTCTCTCTCTCTCTCTCTCTCTCTCTCTCTCTCTCTCTCTCCCACAAAAATACAGTCTCTCAATGGATAAACCTTAACAGCAACATTTTATTTATTGTCACTATCATAGTACAATGTCATTTATTTTTGGAAATATCTATTTACAATTGCATAAATGTAGTGGTTAACATGGACTTAAACACAAAACATAGCATTATAGTTTGCATAAGAAAGGCACTTCATGATGATAAAAGACACCACAAAGGATCAACATGTCACATGTGGTCACATGTTTAATTTGTGTTTCATACAGTTTGTTTCCTGTAGAATCAGAGGTTTGGAAGGGAAGACCTCCTTGTCTTGATTTTGTATAAAACACTTTGGGGTATGGCTGTAGATTAAGGCACTGGACTAAAATGTTTACATAATGTTTGCTGCTTGTCAGGCAATTTCATGCTTATCCATTTATGGTGAATAACAAGCAGATTTTACCTCTGCACTGGCAACAGCATCACTGCATACTTTTTTAGAGGCTGAATAGCTCCACGTCGGTCAAATGGAACTCACACCTGGTGGGCGTCTCCTCTCACCAGCGATTACTCTGAGCAGCAACTTCTAGATCCATGATTCGCGGTAGTCGACCACTAGCACCACCTTCCAGGTAGCCAGGCTTCACTGCGGGAGTATCTGAGAGCCTCCTCTTGCTCTTGTTCAGGTCTGGATAGGAAGACAAATTACTTAATAAATTTCATGAGAGGGGACGGGCGCCTCCGACCTCGTTAACAGATGGAGAAGCAGATCTGAATCCAAGCTAGGACATCAGATTCTTACCCGAGATTGCCAATAACATCTTGCGTCTGGCTCCAAAGGTGGAGATGCCCACTTCCTTCAGATCTTCATCAGACAGAGTGAGGAATGTCTGGTAGTCAATCTGGATGAGCACAGATAACAG
The DNA here is from genome assembly GCF_004354835.1 of Perca flavescens. NCBI lineage: Eukaryota > Metazoa > Chordata > Actinopteri > Perciformes > Percidae > Perca > Perca flavescens. Next base: position 20,046,856 of record NC_041340.1, read on the forward strand.
TTGCATCATAATGCTCATTCATGATGCATAACAAATTTTCCTGGGGGAAAGTGAGTGCGTGCTTGTTCGTGTACATCTGTGTTTCAGGCTCTCTGAGGCAAGTTCCCCCACACAGCGTGTTGCATGTGTAAGTGATGATAAAAAATGTTTGCCTCAGAGAAAATGTATTTGGTCTCTACAGAAGTTTACCTCTTGTTGTTCAAACACATCGATGTATTTGATTAGGCCAAGTTGGCTGAGCAGCTCAGGCAGGTCATCCATCATTTGGGGGGAGGGGCTCCTCTGACTGCAGGTTGACGCCCTCCTCGATGAGCACACGCTTTCAAAGTAGCTGCTGCTGCTCGGGAAGCTCTCCGCTACACATCCCAGGTCAAAGTCCAGAGGGGAAGGTTAAAGGTGGCAGAGAGAAAGGGACATGCTGTGTTCCAAATCGCATACTTTTTCTTTTTACAATTAGTACGTACTGTTGCATGCTGCATACAATTGGAACATACTGCTTCTTCATAACTTTGCGCCTGGAACTTTGACCCTTTGAAGGAGTGTGGGTCAGAATACCCAGAAAAGCATGCTGGCTTGCATACTGCAAAAAATCTGACCAAATGCAGTAGGACAAACTGGTATTTTTTATGCATACTGCATTTGACATGCTATCCTTTTTCTGGCATACTAAACCGTATGCTAGTATGGGTATTGGTAACGCAGGGACTGTTTCGTTGTGCTTAAAAACACACATATGTCAGACTTACAGGGTTTGTCACTTCTGCTTCTGTTTATTGAGGACGCAAATGCAGGGAAGGAGGAGGTGGATGATGCAAAAGTAGACGGGGGTGAGGAGGGGGAAGAGGTGGAGGATGAGGAGGAGGAAGAGACAGGCAGGCATGAAGATGTGGATCCACGTCTGTCCCTCCAGTTCTCACAGTTGCTCCCATTACACACCTTTCCCATCTGAGCAGCCCATGTCTAGAGGGAGACAGAGATGTCTAGTGTTTCTTTCATCTGCGAACATTTCACAGCAGCACATTGTACGTCTGTCACGATCCCCTTCTTTCATCTCTCTTCTCTTAGTCAGTGCTAGAGGTCATAAGACAAATGGTTACAAGTGATCACATATTCTCTTGTGTGAGAGGGTTTCAGTGAACATAAGACATCATCCAAAGGTTTAGTCAGAAAGCTCATGTGTCCATGTTGGCTGACCTGTGATAGTAGCACTCTCTCACTGGAAATTATCAATGTGGTGGGCCTAGTGCATGCTTCCTCCCAGCTGCCTGAATCTCTGAGAGATAATTGAACTTATTGGAGGAATTCCTCTTGCCCTTATTAGCCTAAGTGAGTTTGCATCTACACCACTGGCTACAGAGCAGTCGGAGAGCAACCGTTCAGGAGGCTTTTAAAGAGCCGGAAAAACAGGCTGCTAAGGAGTGGCTGTGTTGACTGAGGCGATGGAATCAGACTCCAGGTAATTGAGCGCAGAAATTGGCAGTGCTTGCCCCACAGTGTGATAAATGCTCTAAACTGCTAGAGAGCAACACCAATAAATGAGGCTGTATTAGAGGGCAATAGGGGTGCTTGTTTTACCGCACTGCAACAAAAAACTGCTTTGGCTGCTCAAAAGAATTTAGCAAGTTCAGCAAAAGTATAGAAGTCAAGTCTCAATTAACAATCAACATGAACCATGCTAAGTTGGAAGTCCTTTTTATTTGAGTTTGTTAAACCAGACATTAGGTTAGCTCATTTGTACCTGTTGCTGGTTATTGCTGATGCTCAGGTAGGGTTTGTAGCTGCGTCGGCTGATGTTGCGGAGCTCCTTGACCGCCTCGGCTGGCATGGACTTGGAGAAGCCGAGGCCACTCCACGTGTCTGTGGGCTTCTGGACCTCTGTGACCACAGGCTTCCTCTGCATGGCTGACATAACAAATACAAACACACACAGAAGGAAAATAAATACTTGAAACCTGAATTAACAGATTTGTTTTTGCTACTTGAGAACAGCTGACTCAAGCTCATCGCCATATGCTGATTTACACACTCAGACATCAGGAGTGATATTAGTATTCATTTTAGAGTCATGTTTCTGGCCACTCGGAAAATGTAAATCTAATATTTACTCTTCTTTCAGCTGCTTTGCTGCTCCTGAAAGAAAGATCTATCTTGTTAGCTGCTAAATTCGCCAGCTAGTCGCTAAGACAGTGGGTTTAAAAGAGCATTTAGCTAAAACAGCTGCCTGTTGAGTCTGGAAACAACAGTTGAGAGTTGAGAGTGAACTAAAATATTAAAGTTACAAAAAAAAAATTAGCTAAAAGATGCTTAACTGCTTAACTTAACTGCAGATTTGAGTAATAATTATCTGTGGTTTTGTCACAACGAGCGTCACCTTTCACATTACACATACTCATTTGATTGTAACATAGACATATGGATTATAGCAGCTTTTAGGAGACATATTTGAATGACCACACATTTTCAGAAAGCTGTGCTTACAAGCTGCATTGAGTAAAAAGAATTAGAATTCACACGGATACTTTTTGAAGCACACAACAATGCATATAGCCTCAGTCCACCCATCATGAAAATGCATTGCAGGTTGTCCACGTCTCCTCTGATAGTCTGAATTGGACAAGCTGGGTTCAGGTGTTGAATAATGAATCACAAACAGTGCCTCTCCTTGCCAGCATGTGGCATACTTAATGAAACTCAAATTGCTGAGACTGAGACAGGCAGATACACTATCTCAAATGACAAACAAGTGACACTGGGCCTCTTCTGGCAGTAGAACAGGATCCATATGTAAATGTGTGATAAAAAAATGTAGCAGCACTCCAAAGAGTGCGATATCAATGGGACCAATTATAACTGGTGGGTTGTTACTTGAGTGTGTGTTTGTGAGTAAATGTCCCATTCATATACTGGCATATGGGTGTCTTAATGACTGTGAGGCAGATGGCCCATTCAGACTGCTAATTCATAATCCCATAAAGCAACACTGAGGGAATTTAGTACCATTTGGCTGCAGATCTTCCCAGTATCTTTCATTCAACATGATGGATGAGGTACTGTTTCCTGTGTGTGTGTTTGTGTGTGCGCGCGTGCGTGTATGCGTGTGAGTGCGTATATGTGTGTGTGTGTGTGTGTGTGTGTGTGTGTGTGTGTGTGCAGACGTGCGTGGGGCCGTGCGCGTGTGTGTGTGTGTGTGTGTGTGTGTGTGTGTGTGTGTGTGTGTGTGTGTGAGTTTGTGTACACATACTCTACTCTATTATAAATTTGGCACAGTGCAGTCCATAACCAGGTCCCCTTCATCAGTTGTCTTGGCAGTAAAATGGGCCCCCTCTATGTAAAGCCTGCCTCTGCCCGAGATATTAATGTGTACCCTCCATAACATTTCTGAATAAACTAAATAGGCACCTTCATTCTGGATAATCACATGACATTAAATCATGTTTCTCAACAATATATTATACTTTTCAGTTCAACTTATGAACTTAAAACAGCTTGGTTGTATATAGGTTGCTGTTTAACAAGCAAAACAACAATATACAGTAAGAATGTTTGGGCCAAATCTCCCTGCAAAATGTGTTTTTAATATATCTATCTGCAGCATACAGCAACTATAGATCAATAAAGAAAAGAAATGCTTGGTTAGTAATGCCCTAATTGTTGCTGCACAAGCCTGTGCAGAAACCACAGTAAGAAAGGAAAGAAAGAAATATTAAACATTTAGGAGCACTAACCTCTGTTTGCCAGTAGTTTCTTCCTCTCATAGTCATACTCCTACAACGCACAAACAGGAAATACAGGGGGTAAATATTGCATGAAATTTAATTATTTTTTTCTCTGGTTACTGAGCACAGGCAGGGGGGGGGGGCTTAACACTTCCTGCTGCTGTGGCGGTAAACTTGCTAATCCTCCGCTTTGAGAGTGAGAGATGACAAATAAGCAGGGTAGCAAGCAAAACAAAAATTGATTCTCAAAATCAATTGGGATCAGGAATGTGTAAATCAATAGGTTACATACCATCATGAATACGTACAATGTTCCTGTTGTTCTACAGTTTGATGTAAAAAAGTTGAAGGCGTTAAATCTTTTCTCCTCTGTCTCTTTCTCTCTCATACACCCTCCTCCTCCACAAGTCATTCTCTCTAAAACACTAACACACCTTCACCGTCAAAAGTCTCTCAGAGGTTCAAAAAGGCTTGATTGTCTTTCCACTGAGATTTAGTTATAGCCAAATAAGGTTGTATATTAGATGCAGTGCATCATTTTGTGAAGAAAAAAAAGAGACCTGCATTTCCTGATTTTCCTCACCTCAGCCTGGGATGAGTCAGCGCAAACATCCTGAGCCAGCGTCACGTCTCTCCTCAGGCTGTTCCTCCGCTCACTCCTCCCTCCCTCAGTCTCTGCATTCAGCAATCTGGCACATTCAGGAGACACACACACACACACACACACACACACACACGCGCACACACACACACACACAGACAAGGCTATGTTAAACTGTGATGTGACCCTTTGAGAGCTTATCAACACGTCTTTTTCCTAGAGCAACAGCAGCAATTCTATAGCAGGGTGTCATGAAGTTATATAATTATGGATTTTATTAGGGGAGCACTGCTCCATAAAAACTGCACAGCAACATTTTTTATCCAGAGAACCACAAAAGGACACAGAGACTCAGCGAAAAGGAAAATATAGATGTGGTCAACAAGGTTTCTCTAACTGGGTTTTCTGTTTCTGCAAGATTTGTATTCTCTCGACTGATCTGGCACATGCAGGTGTGTGTGTGTGTGTGTGTGTGTGTGTGTGTGTGTGTGTGTGTGTGTGTGTGTGTGTGCATTAACCACGCTGTAAGCGGCAAAAATATGGGACAATACTTTCGTCCCCACAAGATCAAATTTATTTTTAGGTTACTTGGTTTTTGGTTCAGATTACACTGAGGTTAACACTAAGTCATCAGGAAATGAATGTAAGCCAACACAATGACCTCACAAGTGATAAAAACAAGTGTTTTCATCAGTGAATGCTCACCTGTAAGTTAGCGCCTGCCCTGTTGAATGGCGTCGTCCCTGGACGAACACCTTGGTAATTTCAGGACCCTGGAAACTCCCTCTCCGTCCCATCAATCCCACCCTGCTGATGCTGCTGACTGCATCACACACCTCAGATGATGACATCACCCCAACTTTAGAGCTCTCATCCTCTGATTGGCCAGACTGGTCCTCATTTTCTAGGATCTGAAGGAGAGGAGAGAATTTTGTGCTTTGTGTTCATTTCTAGTGAGGTGTTTCTACCAGGAAGGGGTTGTTTTGTACTGATAGCAGACTATATGAACAGTTTGACTAGAAACAGTAACAACCTTCTCCAGTGGCCGGATGTCTGTTCCCTTCAGTCCTGTCCTCCCCTCATCAGTGGGAGTGCTGAGACCTGGTGGAGGTGAGGGGCGGGGCTTAGTACCAGTCAGCTGCTCGGGAGCTAGCACAGAGCCTGATCAACAATAGGGAACATGAACAACTTTGTACTACTGAATAAAACAGGGAAACATAAAAAAGACACAAGGTAAAACACAAGACATAAGTTTCCATCCATGGCATAATTTGAACGGGCGCATAAAACACAGTCCGAATAGAAACCCCGGGGGGGACACTTAAGCGGTCAAATCATATATAGATTTGGATTTAGAAATCGTTTTTACAGAGACTGCACAAAACAGTTATGATTACAGAATTCAAAATATATAATTATGTTGCACTTTTTTAACACAGTGGCTTTCCAATTTCCATGGCATTTGGATGGAAACACACCTACAGAGACACATATATGTGTGTCTGCTCACCCTGCTCAGAGAGACGAAGCTGCTGCAGCAACATGTTGAGCCAATAGTTGGTCAGCCCGCTGCCGGCTAACACGGGGTCAGGGGTCATCATGGTTACCTTGGCAGTCTCACAGGAATCTAACCCGAGGAGCAAACGGCGGGCCTCGTAAAGACAGGAGATGTTTCTTTCCAGACCTTTCACCACCACTGACTGATACACATACACCAATGCAGAGTTTTACATCAGAATTCAACCCAACACAGCATGTGAGACTACAGGGGAGAGACGTTTTGCATCCAAAATCAAAGTGAACATTCAATAGACATTTCTTATTTAATCTGGTGCGAATGAAAATAAGCAACCACAAGCTCTATAGTGTAGTCCTAGATTGAAAGTGAATTTAAAAAGATGAGCCAAGCAGGCAACAAAACAACAAAATTACCATTTTTATTGTAGATGGTGGGGTGATTCTAACAAGAACAAAGCAGCCATGCTACATTGATAAAGTTGTACCTTGCTGGTCTGTTTTACTTTGGGCTTGACACTAATGAAGACTCCGAGGTTTTGCATCATCTGTGCCAGTTTACAAGGATCTGCCTCCCCATCTTCACGCATGTCAAACATCAAACACACAGGCAGACAGTCCTAGATGTGCATACAAAGACACACGTGCCATGCCGAATGTTAAATAACAGCAGATAAAGAAAACACAAGAAACAAGGATGAAAAATACATTTTGACATACGCAAGCATAAAAAAAACTAAACAAACAAATGCACTCGCTACCTCTTAGGATTGTTCTTTACAACACGTCTACCCTAACAAAAACAAAACAGCTCACTGTACCATGAGCTGCTGCCGAGCCAGACACACTCCGTCAGCGCTGCCCTGGATGAGCAGTGACGGAGGGCCCTGAGGAGAACTGAGGTCTGGTAGGATGATCTGGGTCTGGGTCTGGTGCATGACGCTCAGGAAGTGAGCTCCGTTCTGCCCCAACAGGAAGAGATGCTGCTGGGAGGTGACATCCATCTGGCTGCTCACTATACCGCCTGTGACCTCTGACCCCAGCAGCAGCTCCATCAGGATGCAGGTCGCCTTCTGCCAGGTGATGATGTGTAAATACACAAAATGATATTAAATATGAATTAAACCTTATTGTAATGTGTATAAACTGTAAACTAGGTTTCGTATTTTGCTCGACACTAACCTTTACAGCAGCTGTGTTTCCCTGCAGGCCCCAGACGGTGCAGCAGCTTTCATAGAAGTTGGGTTGTGCCTGAGGATGAGGTGGCACGGCCCTGAAGCTCACACTGACCCCGAAAGTCTGCACTACCTGCTGGATGAGTGGGGAGCCTGCATCTGGCAGAGGCTGGGGCACCAGGCTGACTGGGAGCTCAAAGGTCAAAGACAATGGCTGCAGGTCCTAAGGCGAGGAAGATTGGATGGAAAAAGTGTGATGAAGAGGAGGCACAGAGAGAAGGGGGGAAATACAGAGATGTGAGACAGAGTGTGGCTTTTTGACAAATCTACCTGTCTTCTTCCTGCCAGCCATTCTATTAATCATTCTATTGATCGCTGTGTCTTGGCAGGAGTGAAGAAATTAAGTTTTGAGACAAATAAAAAATCTATCCTGGGTCTTCTCTGTTGAGACATGGACCACTCACTCTTATCATCCTCTTGGCTTCCTCCACTCCTTCTATGGGTCCAGCGATGGAGACCTGGTCAATGTTTAAAAAACAAATTAATATTTAAATGAATTTCCTTCAAAGCTGCAGTTAGTGGCCCGTGAAAATGCCGCATTAAAGATTGTTACCTGGTTGCTTTTCTCCCCTGTAACATTGTGTCGGTTGGAGTCGGGGAAATGGATGTGACAAGATGTGACCTCCATCACCTTTTTGATGTTTCCGCCACCTTTCCCGATCACGTGAGAGTGCTCTGTGTAGGCCACGTCCAACTTTAGAGTCACCTTGTTGACCTGGATTTTATATAAACAGCCATGTAATTTGTGCACATTACTTTTTTAAGTACTTAGTCGCCTTCAGATGTCCATGGGGGCAAATTCAACATGAAAAAGATCCAGCCAGTATGCACGCCGCAGCTGCAAATTCTCACCCTCCTACAACTTAAATTTTATAGTAAAAATATTTTCAAAACAACTTCTTATATAAGGAAGCAGGAGCAAAGTAGAGCACATGTAAAAGCACATCATCAAATTGTGAAAATCAAACGCCACAACTCTTACCCTGGTTTCCAGAACTTCTAGTATCTGCTTTTTGGCTTCCAAAACATCAGCCCTCTTCCCTTCCACCTTCACATGTGGATCTAGATGGAAATAAGAGTTCAGTTTAAGTTCTACACAGTTGAGTATGTCACAGTAAACATAGAACATAGAAAACAGGAAGGTGACGAAACACAGAGCAGAGCACTGATGTGGTGTGACTGAAAATATCAAGAATTTGTCACCTTTCTTTGACTTGGCTCCAATCTTCAGCTTGGATGGCCATTTCACCTGAGTGTCAGTTTCTCTCATCACCTTTGGAAGCACAAACAATAGGAGAGGGTGAGAAAAAAAAAATGGAGCTTTCATTGTATGCCACAAATCACAGCACATACAATCAAAACACACACATAAACGCATCCAGACACACACACGGCAGATCTCGTCGACCTAAGAATACAATGCCTCATTTGCATTTCAAAGACTGCAATTATCTCCTTCATAAAACCTTTAATCACTGGATGCAGAGTGTGGAACAAATGTTAAAATGAAGGCAGAGATGAACTCACTGATTTGTAAGCTACATTAACCAGGAGGCTTTATGCACAGAGGAGAGCAGCTACATTTTATTTTGGTTTATGAATAAAATGTTTCCCGATGTTGACTTACTCTCTCAAAAAACTCCTCTCCTGTCTCACCATCTCCATGCTTTGGAGCTGAAAGACACATAGCAATCAAACATCAAAAAGGAAAGATAAAGATAAACACACATTTCAATATTCCTGCAGTGTGATTTGTCATGTTGTGTTGGTCCGCAGCACAACATTCCTCTGTTTACAACACAAGTGTTCAATATCAAGCATGTGTGTCAAGTCAACATTTAAATGTTGACTTGACTGAAATTTGCTAAGCGACTGGAACAAGAGGTTGCTGGGAACATAAACAATTTTAAAAGGCCATCGCTCCATGGTGACATTTACAGGGTACGGGGTGGGGGGAGGCCCTGGACACCCCCCTCTCCCCTTATCACTATGGGTTACGTTGGCCAGAGCTGAGGAATGGCAAGAGAACAGTGTGGGGTGGAGGGAGAAGGTGGTGGTTGGGGGGGGTGCAACCACAAATTAGCCTAGAGACAGCTAATCACATCAATGGCATTTGCTGACGCAAAGACCTCCCACTTGACCAAGAAATGAAATAACAACTGCAAGATCAAGAATGTGTGAAAAAATAAATAAATAAGAGATTGCTCCTCAGCCTATCAGAGTGCAGTCTGACAGGTTATCACCTAAAGGGACGGGACAGTATTTACTGCCTGACTGACGTTGCTTGAACAGCCACAAAAGCAAAGTCCCACATGCACACACATTAAAACAGCCCACAGTTATCGGAGCTGAATTCACTCCAGCTTTCCCATCAAGAGTCTGCGTGAGGACAAACAGACAAACATAGGCCTCTATCTGCAGCAGTAGCACAAACAGAAAGAGTTTCCTCGGGAACACAGGGGAGGCATTTGTCATAAACCTGCCAAGCAGCGATAACTAACAGAGGCAGTTACCTCTGCTTCACCAACAGGAATGATAATAGCAAAAAAATACTTCTAAATGCATAAGCCATTGCAGGTCATAAATCACAATGATGCAGCGACAGGAGTTAAGCGGATGGCAGTTATACTGATGGTGACAACAAGGACACAGCCAGCTGAAGGCCCTGACAGACACACAGGGTCAGGTAGATAACTGTGAGGAATAGCACACAGGGAGGCCGTGATAGGCATCAGAAAAAGCAGCTCATAGTGGAATGTGAGAATGAAGTTGATAACAATGTCAGTGGAAAACCATGGAGTCCAGGTGCATGGCATTGACCGTCTGACAACTCAGGTCACTCACCATACAACATGTTCTCCAGCTTCTTCCTGTCGATCCTGAACCTCTCCTCCACCCACTCCGGGTCCAGACCCTTCCCTCTTGCATTCTCCTGCCCTTGCACAGAGCTTGCACCTTCCTCCTCTTCCTCATCCTCTTTTTCTTCCCCGTCACGTTGGGCCTCGCTGGGCTCAGGCTTTGATGCTGAGCCGGGTTCTACGCTAGTTTCCAAGTCAGGCTGCTGGGGTGCTATGGTCGCCGGGACAGGAGAGCTCTCCTCGGTGGTGGTGGTGGCCATAGCAGGACTGAGCCTTCGTCAGTGTTTGTGTGCGTGTGAGGATGTGTGCATGTGTGTGACCAAGGAGACCAGCAGGGAGAGAAAAAAAGGGGAGAGAGAGGGGCAAGAAACACCCCCTGTTTCTTTTCTTTAAATCCCCCGCCCCCTTCACTTAATTTAGAACGCAAATCTAACTCTTTCTCTCTCTTCAAGCTGTTTTAGGCCTGGAGGTTTTACTGCTATGGCATCACAGTGCACAGATGTATGAAGAGACTTTACTCTAACACAGACTATGTCTTCTCTATCTGAGGGGCTCCAGACCAACAAACTAAATCTATAACTTCAGCTGAGGCTCACTCTGCTCGGAACAAATCCTCTGTAATCCTCAATTCAATGTCCACAGATTATGTGGATAGTCAAGTCAAGACCTGTGATAAGACGAGATCCACATTTTACCCCCGCAGACAAACACTCTTCCTGAAAAAAAAAATCCTCACACCAGCACACACAGCTAACAAAATAAACGGGTCATCCAGTTGGGTTTCACTGCACGTCTGTCCATGTCTGCCCCCCCTCCCCTTCCTCTGAGGGCTTGAGATTCCAGAGGTCGGGGTGAAGGGAGTGGAGGGGTGTATCGCAGCAGCGAGTGTGTGGTGTTTGTGTGAAGGGGGAGCTTTGCAACAATGCTTGTGATAAAAAAAAAAACTCAAGTCAGAGGTGGAGGAAAAACTCTGTAAAAGTAAAGTAAAAGTCCTGCATTCAAAACCTGCTAAGTCAGCAAAAGTATCAAATGTAAAAGTACCTATTCTGCTGATAAATGTCCTCTGTGATATTTTTATTATAAATGACATTATTAGACTGCTAACGAAATGAGCGAGAGTTTTCTCATTTCCATTAAAAATGTGCTTGAGTCTAATACACCTGTCACCTTTTCATCAATTTTCTCAACTCACAGACATCTGAAACGTGACAAGACATTGCTTTTCAGTTTGGGTTACTCTTAATGTGTGGTGATGGCGCAGTGGATATGACACATGCCTTTGGTGTGGGAGTGCTGGGTTTGATTCCCACTGTGATACATCAACCAATGTGTCCCTGAGCAAGACACTTAACCCCTAGTTGCTCCAGAGTTGTGCGACCTCTGACACATATATATATATATAGCAATTGTAAGTTGCTTAGGATAAAAGTGTCTGCTAAATGACATATAATGTAGCTTTTTATGTTAACTTTTTATATGAAAAGTAATTAGTAACTATAGCTGTATAACGTAGCATTCAATGAAAGTACTGAAGTAGAGTACAAATACCTCCTAATTGCACTTACAGAAAGTACTTACAGTTTTTCTCAATTGCTAAGGCACAATCGTCGAAATGAATACTAAACTTTATTAAACTATATGACTATTAATATGAACATTATGTCAGTTGTTCACATAACTATAGTCATTTACAATTGCCAAAAGGATTTGCATTCATTTGTTATTGAATCATATTACTCTCAAATGCAACTATACACATGTTCATTGTGTAAATCCCTGCGCTAAATAGAGCAACCAACAACACAACCACAATCACAATAAGCTGTCAGACATATATTAGATAAGTAATAGTTATGTGGTATTGTTGTAAGAGTTGTCAGATGGATAGACTAAGGCTAGATGGGGAACAATAAAATTTCTTCAAAATTTAGAGCAACCAAATGCAAATGCTGTCCAATTTAGCTGATGGGTGAAGCTCATAACCAATCATTTCTCAAACATTGCAAGGCAAGACGGAATTTTACAGCTATGGAATATGGAGCATGCAGGAGACAGACAGGGGCAAGAGCCTGCCCGTGGAAGAGGAAGGGGCGTAAGAGAGAGAGTGGTGTGGTGAGGGGGAGAGGAAGAGGGAGAGGGGTACACAGAGGGCAAGGATGAGCCAGAGGAAGGCAAAGGCACAGAGAAACATCAAATGAGACACGGGCAACAATATAGACGTAATAATCAACCATGGCCTAAGTATGACAGAGGCTGGTCGGAGCGTGCAGCCTGTGTTTTCTTCCTTGTACATATTGTACAGTAGTTCCTGATAATTTTGCTGTTTTTTCTGTACAAGCTTTCTTTATGTATTTGCGGTTGGCTGGTGTGTACACACAATGAGAAATTAATGTTTTCTTGAAAGTATATAGTATATAGTGTTTGCCATGGCTAACATCAATACTATTCAGCTGCCCAAGTATACAATACAATTGGACAATATTACATGGTGGGTAACTATCACTTTGAGAGTACAATGTCATTTGACAAGATGTCTTTGCATTTTGACTGCCTTGGTCTAGGCAATGGTAAGGAACCTTTTTGTTTTGATGACAATGATTTATTCATTGATGGATTTGTTTACATTTGAACATGAGTTAATTCTTTTGATTGTGTAATCACCTTTTGCAGGTCACATAGAGAGGTGTGCTAAATGTACCACGTGGTGTGGTGATTGATAGAGTTTTGACAATTGTAAGTTTGTTTCAGTAAATGTGCCAAATCAATTGAGAAAAACTGTAAGTAAATGTTAGTTCCTTTCCACCACTGCCTTCAATAATACCCAGCTCCATTACTTTGTCTGCACTTACTGCCTTGAGACCCTTTTATTGTAAACAAGCAGGCAGCCAAGTCCAATTACAGGGGGAGAAATGGTTTAAAAGTAACAAAAAAGAGCTAATGAGATTTAAAAAATTGCTTAGCACTTATTAAATCCCCTCCTTGCTTTACATTTCCTAAACTTGAGAACTTGAGTACAGACTGAAACATGGTAACAAACTGCGCAATTAGTCAGGTCTAGTGGGACTCTGTTTCCAGCTCAACTCCATGTTTTCCATATTGCCCAGAAAAAGTTTGCCCCAGGCGAATCAGCAAATATTATTTGGCAGTGCAGAGATTTACAAACTACTGCAGGCTAGACTCATATGCCCAAGGAGGATGGTAAGTGAAAGACAAAATCACTGTGTCACCATGGAAACTGGTCATGGAGTAAATTATTCCAAGTTTAATCTGACTTTACAACTGCAGATCTCCTCACAGCCCCTAGTTTAGCCCCGTCTGACTAAAAGAGTGTGTGTTTCCAGTAAGAGTCGCGGGGGGGGGGGGGGTGCGTCACTGTTTGAACCATGGGCCGACTAAAGAAAAGCCAAACCGTCTCGCAGGGTGACTGATGAGCTGTGGGCGGTTTACTACGTAAATCAACCCCTGAACCCATGCATGAGTGAATCCTGTATTCATCTAGATAGATAGATAGATAGATAGATAGATAGATAGATAGATAGATTTTAGATAGATTTTAAAAACTGAGCTGGCACTATAATCCTAAGAAAAACCTTACCTTGATGTGTCCTCAGAAAAATTGTGTATGAGAGAGAAGTGCTACAGAAGCAAGAACTCTAGGAATTAATGCCAAAAAGTTGATCACTTTTTAATTATATATATATATATATATATATATATATATATATTAAATATATATATATATATATATAAAATGGGGTTTTTGTGGTGTACTATAAGACTCGCTCCATTGGTGAGTTAATACTCTTACATAGGCCTACTACTTTTTTGTAATGTAATACTGCAAAGATAACAGCATTTTCTTCACATTTTTGTTTCAATTTAAACTCTGTAAACTTCACTTTAACTGAGCAGATTGTGAAATTACTCTGGCAGCAACAACCATGCATGCTCAAAGTTGCTTAGATCATCTTTCTTTTCCATTCTGACATTCAGAATGGAGAGTTCAGGAGAATGTCTAGACCTGGACTTCACCCCTAAATGCATTGAAGCAGCTTCCATGTGATTGGTTGATAAGATAATTTCATTAACGTGAAATTTAACAGGTGTTCCTAATAATCCTTTAGGTGAGTGTACTAGCCTACTCCACTGGTCTGCTGTGGGTCGGTCCCATATTATACAGTCTGTGGTCGGTCCCATAATATACAGTCTGTGGTCGGTCCCATATTATACAGTCTGTGGTCGGTCCCCATCAGCCCGCATGGTGACGCTGTGATGCTGTGAGTCTTCTCAAACTCGTCACCTGAGATACTTCCGGGTTGGTGGTCTTCCGACAGCATCTCGTGACAGGTTTTATTTACCAGCAGCCAAACTGCTGCTGCTGGAGCGAGAGGCGCCGGCTGCTTCATGGGGCCAGAGTCTGAGCACCACATGAATCTAAACTTGCCTTTTCGGAGACAAGTCTTTAGTTAAAGCTGCCGTAAAAGACAAACCATGTGGAGAGTTCAAGGTTTCGTTGGAAGAGGTGAGACTCCCCTTTTACATAAGCTAACGTTAGTGCCATGTCGTTTCTTCAAGTATCGCTTTTATTAAGAAATCAACGCCGTTTATAGTGATTCCGGTGTTGCTTAACGTTAGATGTCTTTAGCTAACGTTAAGGGTTATAGGGAAGTCAATTCATATATATATATTTAAAAAAACTTTTCAACTTTTCTTTCTCTAATTAGTTACTACTCTGTCATTGTAACTGACACCGTCACCCTGTTTATTTTGGTCAGTGCAGTCAGCTCCCGTTACTAACCTGCTGTCACAACCCGCTGTGCAACGCTAACTAATGGTTGAACTGTTAATGCTTTCAAATGTCAATAACGTGACATGCACATATGCCATTTAGACACTAGAATGTGTGTGTTATTTGGAAAATATGTGTTACATGATTTGTCTTTGGCTGTTATTATCTTAATTATTTATCTTAACCCTAATTATTATTATAGCAATTTCTGGATTTAATTGTATTACTTTTTAGTTGGCATGTCATGGATTTACTTAGAAGCTATTACTGATTTTCATAACTTATATTTGGGTTTTAACTTATATCTCTGTATACGTTTGTGTGCACATATATTTTGAGCAACTATTCAACATTAGTATTGCACTGCAAAACTACACCTCTGTCATTATAATACCCTGACACTCTTTGTAATAATGACATTTCTTTTCATGCAAGTCAGTGTACACAAGTTAACCAACCAGATCTCATTACTTGGGTTTTAATAGCCTATTCCTTGGTAAATAGATGATATTTCAGGACTTTGATACTGTGTCTAAGTGCTAGTGCAAATGGCATTTAAATCCGACCATATAACAAACCTCAATTTCAAGATGCTAGGTAGTTGATTTAACATAATAACATAATCAGGGCTTACCCTGCCATTATAAGGTTTAGGTGCAGCACCCGAGCCGTTTTTGGCATCACCTAAGCCGAATTAATGTAACTAATCTAATGATTGTAGTTGGACTTCTTTAACAAGTTTTGTCTTTGAGTTTTTTGAGTGTTATTTATTATCTGCTCTAGCTTTTTCGTTTTACAAAATGGTCCAAAATGATGTGAAGAAGAGACGCAAAACTACCACAAAGGGACACAAGCCAACTACAAAAGACGCCAAATGACCACAGAGAACCAAAACAAAAATTACCAAAAAGAGACACAACATGGCTACAAAGAGACGCAAAATCCCACAGAGACACAACATGTATGGGGAAATTACATTTCTTTTAAATTGAAAACCATTACATTTTCTTAAGGAAGGATGCCTAAACCCCCGCAAAAATACACACACCTAAGTCTTCCACAAACCTAAGGAAAACACTGTAACTGTATCTTTATGAGATGTTACCCAAATCGGGTATATAGTTAATGAATCACTTGCTAAGGTTTTAATGGTCAGTTTTAAGCATGATTAATAAAATCTCATGGATGTTCTTGGTTTCTAATACGCCGTCATATCAGCAGTAAAGCATATTAATACCATTTTATTTTATTCCTCCCATAATTTCCTGTAATTTTGTAGCAATTAACAGATAAGCTGTTTTGTAGAAAGGTTTCTGAAAAGGACTTTGCAATGTGGGGCTTATTATAGGCTAATATGAGACAGAGTTCACTTCTAGTTAATTAATTGCAATTAGTTCTAGTGTCTTATCTAGAGAGTCTCTTTGTCAGGGCACAGCAGGTCAGCTATACATGCAACAATGTGAAATGGGTCTACAGTCAAGCATACAATTCAGCATAAATGGAGAACAAAGTTCCAGTGATTCATGAATAAACATTTAATTGGGTTCCTAAATGGAGCAGTTCTCTGCTTTGGAAATCAACAACCGCTTATAAACTACCAAAGTAACTAGGGGTGTATCGATACATCGATCTGGATGGGAATATCGATTTTATGTTTTTATTAAATAGTGCAGATAGAATATAGGAAAGGGCAGAGGAGAGAGAGGGGATGACACAGCAAAGGGCAGCGGGTACATATCATCTTTAAGACAAAAGTGCCTTTATTTTGTAATTCCCACTTTATATTTTTTCTTTTCATTGAAAAGAATATTGTGTTTTTCTTTTATATGGCTGGAATTCAGTAATTGTTCAATCCTATTTTAGTTGCTTGTTGTGAGTTGATATAAATGGAACTGAAATTGGGCACACGATATCGTCTCATGTCGAACGCAGCCTCTAAATTGAATCAAATCGAAATTTCCTTGAAATTTATTAGGAAATTACAGACCATGTTTTGTATGTCAGGAGGAGGCTGAATCTCCTATTGCTCCCTGACATTTGAACACTGGGCATTATTGTCTAATTTCTGCTGTTTTTGTCTTCCCATCACCTCTCAGTTCTGCACCGATGCCATGGCAGCACCCCCCTGCGACTTCCCCAGAACCAGGGGCAGTCTCAGGGACTGGGGGAGGTTGAGGTCATCAACAGCTCAGCTGTCCTCTCCAGCTCTCGACACTCCTCTGACATCAGGTACTTCTATCCTTTCTTTTTCACTGTTCACACTTTTTCCAGGTCTGATGAGAAAAGCCTCGAAAGAAAGAAGAAAGAAATGGAAAAACACTGAGGCTCTCACTTTGATCTCACGACTTCTTTGCCCACAAACCACCAGCCATATTATCAGCTGATGAAAAGAAAACTTTTAAAAGGTCAAACCTCAGAGACTACCCTCATCCCATTCCTTTCTTGTTCCTTTACCCCTTCTTTGAACCCGTTCTCCACCCGCAGCTCTCTTGCTGCCTTCCTTTCAGCTGGTTGCATCATCCAGCAGCATCTGCTGTAAGCATGAACATTGTTAGTCAAGCGCACAAAAACAAAGCCTTGCGCCTTAAGCAGAGTATTTCTGTGATGCCTTCATACGATATACTGGAAATAGAAACAGACATATACTTGTTATATGTTTTTTGTACTGTTTTTCTGTTAGCTCTCAGAAAGAGGAGGGTGGAGAGAGGAGGAAGAAACAGAGGACCTTTCAGTTTGGCTATGCTGAGCTTCCACGTTACACAGCCCTGGATGCTGTGGGATGGGTATGTCTTCATTTTCAAATGTAAAAGACCTAAAATATTTACTGATAGGTCCAATATTACTTGGATATCTGGACTGATTAGAGAAATAGTGCATGATGGCCTGGCTTTTTGATAACTATTAGTATTAAAGGTGGAGTCTGCGATTCTAATCCAATACTCTTTTTGGCAAATTCAGCAAATATCTCTTTGCGGTCCGCTACCAGTCTGTCCTGTGTGTGTGCGCTGAAAAGAAAAGCGGTGTTCATACACCAGTCCTGGCTCTGTAAATGGGAAACAAACAAAGCATTTCAGACCAATCCACCCAACGCTACTTGGTTTGTGCTCGTGCACAGAACGGGAATGGCTATGGATGTATAAAGAAATGGCAGTGGGAGCAAGGGGGACGGTAAGTTTGTTCTGAAGGATGGGAGGGGTGTATTTCTTTAGGTGTTGAGTTCAAGACTCCCAGACTCCACCTGTAAATCAATTTTAGAACTAACTGTGATCGCAATAACCAACTACAACCTTCATGAGAAAAAGAACAGACACTAAAGCAACCATTCAAAACCAGTCCACCTCCATAACTGTGATCTTTGCTACAGACAAAATTGTGCCACTGTTCTCATCTCCACACTTATTTTATACTAAAAGTGCTGTGTATTTAACTGTGTATCAACTAAAAACTCAAAGGAATTGCCTTAGTTGCTTGCAGAAGTTCATGTTACAAGTGTAAAAGTAAATACAACCATTAAACAAATATGAATCAGGCATTGTGGCACATTTGGCCTTTTGCCAAAATATGAGATGGCGACATTATATGGGTCACAGTTGCTCACATCCACTGCTTACCCACACATATTCTCCATCTGCAACTCGCTGCTTCTTTTCTTCAACACCACTGCGAAGAGTTTTGGTTGAAATGGAAACCCGCTGACTGTTGGCTCTCCCTGATCCATCGTTGGCCATTCCTGGTATACAGTATGTGGGTGCCAGGAGTAGCAGTGCACATCTCACACATCTCATGTTTTCATGACAGCGATGACAGTGGAGCTGATGTCTGTCCACAGGGTGCTGCAGCAGTTCTGTTCATGCAGATCTGCAGGAGGATCCACTCCCAGTTCTCCTCAAGCACTGAGCCGAATCCGATCCCTGGAGCCCTGACAGCACCCTCCACTCTGCACAAGTGTGGCTACCGCATCCTGCTGGAGATCTGTGAGTGGTGTTATTGTAACTAAGCTCTAGGTCCACTGATGGTTCACCATTTTCACTTAAACTGATAAAATCCATTGCCAAGATAGTTCTACACAACGGATATTTAATCATCTCAAATCTTTTTTCCTTTTTTTAATTTTGTGTGAAAATGAAAATCCTTCAAAATCCTGATTTAGTGTTGTTGTCTGGGTTCTCCAGTGTCTAGACGAGACGTCCTGCCCACAGGAAGCAGTGTGTTGTGTCTGCAGGGGGTGCCAGAGAGACAGGACAAAGACCAGTCTCTGAGCAGCAGTTCAGGTGACTCCAGTCTCCACAGCAGCAGTGAACAGGACCATCTGACTGCTGACTGCTCCCTCTCTGACCAACAGAGGGCACTCCCAAACCAGGATTCTCCTATACCCGGTTTGTTCTGTGCTCTGTGGTAGTCAAGATTGTTTAAAGAGTTTTTATATATTTTTTTTTCTCAAAATATTATTGACCTCACATTTGTAGGGGTGATGAAAATTATATTTTTCTTGCCTGACTCACAGAAGAACCCCTTCTGTCAGCATCCTGTACTTTGCAGAATGATGCCAACCGAGACAACACAGAGACTACAGACGCTAATGACAAGGTGGAAGACTATCTCATTTAGTTTGTGTGAAGTTTGTTTCAAAAAAAAAAAAAAGCAGCATTTTTTTCTTCTTCTTTGTAACTTGTCATCTCAGCTTGATTGTTGTTTTTCTCCTCTTCTGTGTTTTCAGGACATGTTGTCTGATGAGGAGAGGCTGGCAGGAGCAGCATTGAATCTCAGACATGTGGGCGAAACCAGCATTCCCGTTATCCTCAACATCATTGGTAATGATATAATGACACAGTTACACACCAAATAATTTTCACACATTCATTCCTACTCAAGGCAATCATTTTACACCAACCAAATGTTCTCCTTTTTATAATCTTTTTTTATTTATTTTCCTCTTCCCATAGCTTATATCTCCATCTCTCTGTTTATGGCAGGTCTACAAAGTTCCAAGAGTGAGAACTACGAGGAAGCTTTTACATGTTTTGTAGCTGCAGCTCAGCAGGGTTACGGCAAGGCCCAGTTTAACACGGGTGTGTGCTACGAGACAGGCAGAGGAGTCAGCAAGAACAAAGAGAAGGTGAGAATCCAGACAGCACACTTAAAATAATCATACTTATGCTCCTCCTATATGAAAAAATCAATGTTGAGAGATCATTCTTGTGTGTTTTTTCTTTTCAAGGCTTTGTATTACTACTGGCAGGCAGCGGTTGGGGGTCACAGACAGGCTCAGTACCGCTATGCAAAGCTGCTCCTGACCAGCAGGGGGCACCAGAGTTTAGAGGAGCTGAAAACAGCCATCAGCTTACTGGAACAGGCTGCTGCAGCTGGACTCACCAAGGTATGAAATCAAGACCGAATCCTATTAGCTCTTCCTCATTCTTTCATACAATGCCTTTTTCAACTGTGGTACATTCCAGAACTATTTAACAAAACCAAAAATAATAATTTTCCACTTTATAATTTTATGAGATTGTATACAGTACTTCAACTTAGTCATTCAATAACTTGTTTAAAAATCTTCTTTCACAGGAGATATTTAGACATCTCACAGTACAAAAAGAGCAGGTATAATAAAATAAATGTTGGCTGAATTTAATTTGGCTGCTTCCGTTTCAGGGTTCCTGGTATTGTGCATGCTGGCTCACTCTCACACTGTCATGGCTTACTAGGACATTTGAATAGAACAGAGTCAACATAAATGTTATTAGTAAAATCTGTGCTTTAAAAAAAAAACAACCTATTATTAAGTCAAAATGTCTTTTGTGAAAAACGAATATTATGATTAAAAAGAGCCAGTGAAATGTACAACATTGTTAAGCCATGAAAATATAACAATATATAACATATAACATTTTATTTTCTGTTTAGTTAAAAAAACAAATAAAAAAAAAAACCTGGAAGAGGCATCTCACTTTACAGCATCTTGTTAAATATGTAAAACAAATTGTGAAGATTAAATGATACAGGAACTGTGTGTTATTAAACAGTCGTCTCATTGCTGTTTACCACGGTGGCTAACCGTGGGTCACTTTATGCTGGCGTATTCCAACAGAAGTGAATCTACTATCTCTCCCTCTCTCTATCTTCAGGCTCAGGTCTGCCTGGCCTCGGTCTACACTCAGGAGCCGGTGAGAGACAGGAGCAGGTCTGTCCACTACCTGAAGATGGCTGCAGAGAGCGGAGTGAGTGCCTCTAGATGCTTCGAGGGTTTTTTCTGTGGCTTTAACGTTCCCACTGTCCCTTCTCAGTCATTCTGTATTAGCGAACAGAGTATCCCCACCATCTTCGGCTTTTGATATCACAACTTATTTGTAAAACATCCCTACTTAGACTTTGTGCTGCAGCTGTGTTGAAGTAATCTTATCAATTACTGTTGCTGCAAATCACTTTCTTGCTGCAGCCTTGCTGAATGTCCCAGTGTTGAGTGTCACGCGGGGCTATTGTGATTGTTTGTTTGAATAGTGACATCTTCCATCATCTCCCTTTAGTACTATGTCTATTTAAGTTCCTGGTGTCGGTTGACAATGTGTAATATTACGTGTCCAGCCTGTCTCTGCACAAATGCCACCAAGTTCTTGATATAAAAGGTTATTCTTGAAAACAAAAAAGCCAAAATCACATGTTTATTTATATGCCTCCGTGCCCTGCGACAGCCGTGGCTGAATACCTTTTTTATTAAATTGCCCTTAAAGTCTTCACTACAAAATGATGAGTCTGGACAGACATGGATGTAAACGGCTGGTTGGCTGGTTGGCGGAGGCATACAAGAGCAAGGCGGTAATTGTAGTTGTTCATGTGTGCAGGACGACACCGCCCTGCTGTTCCTGGGTCAGTGTTTTGAGAGTGGCTTTGGGGTGGAGCAGAATCTGAGGACAGCGATTGAATACTACAAACGAGCGGCTCAAGCAGGCAACAAGCACGCTAAAAGCTTAGTGACGCCTCCTAGTGATACATTCAGTAAGGGTAAGCACACAAATTTCACATTTGTATTGATCATTGCATATTGTGCATTTATTAGTGATGGCACCGCACGTGGCAAGCTTTTAATGAGCCAAGACAGCAGTGATAATATCTGTGGGAATGAGCGATGGATTTCTCTTTTGTCTCCCTCTCCTCTTCAGCAGAAGATGCCGTGTTGCGCTCCATCCGTTCAGCTCCGTGTTTCTCTGCAGCCGACCGTCGGCTCCAGCAGCGGCTTTCCTCTCTCGGCAGTCGCGTCTCTCCCTCCACCAGTCGCCCCGTCACCCTTCCCCTCCTGCCTCACTCGTGGAGCACCGGGAGCCTGTGTGCCCCCCCGCCGCTGTCCTACACGCCTCTTCACCTCCACCCCAGCAGTGAGGGAGGAGCCTGCCAGTGGACTGTAGGGATAGGATAGTTTACTGAGCCAGCACAGGTCCAAATGAGGAATGTATTTCATAGCGTGAATGTATTTTCACCAGAGGAGAAAGGTCAAAGTGTGTTAGGTGTGTACATATTGTGAAGTCTGGATTAGAGTGAATAGATTTATTTACATTTATATATATTTTATACCTTTTTATATACTCCTGTATATGAGTGTGTAGACATTAAGGTGTTTAAGATTTGTGTTTTTGTAAGTCTGAAAGAGTTGTTGGATACAAGGTCTTATATGTAGAATGAGGAGGTTTTTTTTAATTATTTGTTTCTATTTAGTTCAGTTTTTTTTATATTATATAATATAAGTTATATATGTTCTCCTGTGAGTAAGAAAATGTGATCTAGGTGCCTTTGGGTGGGTTGAAGATGTCAGGTGGATACTTGTTTCTCTCCCTTCTGATGTGGCATTTATCACGTTAAAAAAAAGGTTTTGAGGTGTGTCATAATTGTGCCTGCAAACTGTATTGCTGGGTTCACACCTCTGAAACTGTCAAAGTGCTTTAAATTAGTGTCATAGGTTAACCCTCAATAAAACCATTACCATCTTTGTAAAAGAACAACTATAGAAGTGACAAAGGGAAAAGCATTGTGATAGGCCAACCTGTTAACTTTAAACATGCCAAAGTGAATTATGATGCACTGTAAGGAGGATGTTGTTCTGTCATGGACACATGCTAAGTAAAAAAAAAGTAAAAAAGTTTTATGGCTGTCTTGTTACTGTATCATTACTGTTAAAATTCACTGATGAACAGAAACCGTATTCTAGGAACAGGGAGTGGTTTGTCTGTATTCAACAATAACTTTAATTTTAATTAAGCAGTGCAATAGATGGGCTTGTTCTGTTCTGTATGGAAATAACTTTACAAATTATAACATTTGTTTTAGAACCACTGAGTCCATCCTCATGCAATATTGATCTAAAGAGAACTAAAAGTGCCTATGTGTTTCAGGGGCAGATGTGATCATCGTTCTAGCCCTGCAAACCATTCATATTTCTCCAGACTACTGCATGACGTAAGGCTTCGATGATGTCTGATTTCATTACCTGAGTTGCAAAATAACACCGGTAGATTTATTATGTTTGCGTCTCCTTGCGCCGAACGTCATGCGTCCGCGGCAGTGATTGGCCGGCTGGGTGAGGGCTCCACAGCGCCACGCTGCTCCGGGATCCTCTGGCGCAGAGAGAAAGCGCAGCTTGGCCGCCAGCGAGCACCGAGCCGGGCTGGGAGAGCAGATGATGTGATCTAATACGGGCGGCCGGCTGCAGCTACGGGCGGACTGGCACTTAAGCAGCTGTCGAACTCGGCGCTGCTTACTTGTGTGTGTGTTTGTGTGTGTATTTGTGTATTTGTGTATTTGTGTGTTTGTGTGTCGTCGTGGGAGCGGAGGCGCAGAAGCCCGGAGGCTGACCGAAGCGGTGAGTGGATGTAAATAGATGCTCTCGATGGGATACGCTCCCCTCCCAGTGCGGCGGTAGTGATGAGGCTGGATGCTGAAGATCTACTGCGTCTGTTACATATCGACAACACTGCTTCTGCAATAACTCCACCTATGCGTCCTCGGCTTATGGTGGATAAAAAAGACGATCTTAAAGACGATCTAAAGCTGTTTCTGATAGATCAGTGAGGGAGTTTATTAGGGTGGCAGCAAGAAAAGAGGGGCTAGAATACTCCACCCATGACATCATCGACTTTTTCAAGTTCATTTTCTTCCCACCTCGTGCTTTCATCTGTTGCATTTAATTTCTGAAGCAGTGGGTGCAGCTCAGAGTTGAGGAAAGAGGCCTACCATTACAGGGAGTAAGTTGGTGAGAATGGTTTCCTCTCACAGCCAAAGATATCTGCAATATCTAGCTATTATCTGACAATGAATCTCCAGAGCATATTATTGATGTGAAGTGATAGGAATTTGATATGTCTTGTGACCTTGATACAAAAGCACTCTTGTCTGTAAATCTGTATACAAGGCCAACAGACAGTATAAACAGCTAGAGCAGATAATTATGAAACCTTGGTCCAAAAATAGAGGGATGGCATTGTATTTTGTCTGTCAACAAGTTGTATTATGTGAGTAAATAAGTAGGAGAGGATGTGACTTGTATATCTGCTTGTTTTCTTTCATATATTACTTTGCATTTGACTGTAATGTAAGCAGCAGTGGTGCACAAACAAGGAAGACCAGCAACTGAACAAAAAGATTAGTTTTAATGATACATGATACTTTTTTTTGCTTTCCTGTGACAAGCTGCTAAAATCTCGTGCACCTCATGAATGACCTCTGCTGTTGGAGAGCACAATAGATTTATTGAGGACAACAGTTGAACTACCTCTGTGTGTTTGACTGTCCGGCAAACTGCTGTGTCATTCTCCACGCTTTCTCCCTCTCTAAGAGCCATCATCTCTCCTCTCCACTCCCCTCACATCCTCTCTTTGCCCCACTTTGTTTAACTAATGGAGATCTGGCTGCATTGTCGGGGGGGGGAAAGGAAATAAAAGGATGATCCAGTTTGTCTGCAACCCAGATATAATAGTAAAAGAATAGAAGAAATGGACAATGGGGAATTGAAATGCTGTTTGCTTCTTTCTCCTTGTCTGTTTTGGGGGTTGTGTCTGGATGTGTATGTATGTGTTTGTCCTCTGGGTCATGCAACACATTTGCTCTGATTTTTAGCTTCAGTGTGTCAAGGCACAATTTGTTGTTGTCTGGTGGAAAGCGTGAATCTCCAGCTTTTGAGGCCTTTACTGTACTTTACTGATTTTGAAAGATTTTAATAAGCCTAAACATTCAGGAAATGAATGATATAAACCATGTAGTTCATCAGTCAAAGGGTTACAATTGGAGTTACAAGGTAGTTATGTGACAAAAGCATTGCTGATTGATAATAGCTGGTATTCTGATGAGACTGCTCGGCTCAGTGCAGGTAGTTTGTACCTGTTGACACTGTGTTTGTGAGTGTGAGCGCCGATTCAGCACAAACCAAACAGGTTGTTGTGGTTGTCTGGCTCAGTGACAGAGGGACAACACGACAACCACCCAGGGAGAGGGGAGCAGATAGGGGCCCCGCATGAACAAAGTGCACTGCCCAGGGAATCTGCTCTTTCCAAAAAACCTGCCCCCAGATCTTGTCGTGCTTTCAAATCTGCTGCGTTTGTATTTTCCATGTTTTTGGGAAAAGGGCGCTAATGATGACTGCAGCATTGTTGGCTGACAGGATGTTTATACATTTCCCTTGCATGCCTGGGCATGTTTTTCTACCTGCAGTTGTTTACCAGCTTCCCACAGATAATTCAGAAACAGAAGTGACAGTGAAGCAACCCATACACGTGCCCCGTCTTAAGATCAGAATGATTCTCTGCTACTGTCTTTGTTGCTCTCCATCTGTCTGTATTCAGCATTACAGGGCTGATCCGCCCGGAGATAAAAGAGACACGGCTAGCTAGTTAGCAGGAGCTGGCTGCCACTTCTCCTCCCCACAGACTGGCTTACTGCTCAGCTCCGGCTTTCAATGTGAGTCCTAGATGAATACATGTAGCCTCTGACTCACTCCAAATGAAATCCAGCTTTATGTGTTTTTTTAACACTTCAACAATGACACTCTATGTGTAAAATAATCAGCACCATGGTGTATCAATAAAAACCTCTGAGACTAGCAGAGCTGCAGCCAACGAGAGCAAAGAGCAAGATGTTTTTATCGGCTTTATGTTCATTTGTAACATAAGAGAAATGCAAATGAGTGACACAGCACTGAACGTCCCAACTTGATGATGTCATCCATTTGTGATGATTTCAGAGACACACAAAGAGAAAACACCCAGAGAGTACTTAGGTCAGAAGTAATTAATAAAAACAACAACATTTTTATTACATTATATTAAATTATTTGTAGTATAGTAGTTTAGTACAATATATAAGCAGAGAGGCCAGAGGAACAAAGCTTTTAAAAATGTACTAACCCAGTGACCAACAATTAGAGATAAAATTGGAGATAGGTAGAAGCGTAAAAGAAGCTTGCAGCCACAGGATGGAGAAGTGTTATTGTACTCTGACTCACTCACTCAGGGAAAATGGAAAGCAAGAAACACACCCGTCTCTTAAAAAATCAAATGGAAAAAAGAGTTAAATTCATCTTAAAGGATTCTTATCAAGCATGTAATGTTTAATGTTATGTGTTTGTGTAAAAAAAAAAGAAAGAAAAAGATATATTGATACTACATGTTTTTTTTGTTTTTTTTTACAATCTCTAAAGTCAACATTGGTATCCACCTCAAAAACCCAGCATCAGTTGGGCTATATTGTGTAGCATATCAGGTTATACACTGTTACATGACTTCTGACAGTGTGTCTTTTCTCTCATCAGCTCTATTGCAGCTCTGTATTTCCAGTCAGCCATGATGTCAGTACAAACTCCTCCTCTCTCCCGCTCTGGCTCCTCCCCCTCTAATGTGGGTCTGGCCAATCGCAGCGGCCCCTCCACCACCCCTCCCACCTCCCTCAGCCTTCGCTCGTCATACAACCAGTTGCTTGGGCGAGATGTCATCAAGGAGTCCATGGAAACTGGAAGTTCGGCCACCTTGCCAAAGAGCCGTCAGAGGTACGCAATGACCAGTGTGCGGAGCGCCATGGGGATAAGTGACAACTTGGCTTTGTCTTCTAAAAACCAACCTGTGACCAGAGGGAGGGGTCTCCCCACCAAGTCCTCCTCCAGTTCTGCCCTCTACTCCTCCTCGTCCTCCTCCTCGCTGTTTAATACAAACAACCCCAAACTGGCCAAGAATGGGGCCAACATGCAGAGACGAGCTGAGAGTCAGCAGCTGGAGCTAAGCAGGGCCAATACAGAGGGCAAAATTCACAATGATCCGATCAATAACCCCAGTTCTGACTGGCTACAGTTTGGAAAAGACAACTCCCAGCTGCCCCCGTTCCGTAGAAGGACCAAAAGCTTCTTGGAGTATCATGGGAAGGGCTGGGATCTGGACCTCAGTTGGGGCAACAAAGATGACAAGGAGGAGAAGAAGCAGCAGCCTCCCCCAGAGAAGGAGCAGAGCAGCCCTGCCAAGGAGAGGGAGAGCCAGAAGGAGGAGAAGACCACCAGCAAGCAGACCTGCCAGGAAGAGAAGGAAGAGGTGGAGCCAGTGGTGGAGGAGGTGGAAGAGGAAGATGACCCCACACCTACACCAAGGCAGCCCCTTCTACCAGTGGTGGTGGAAGCTCCGCTGTCCCCCACATCCTCCTCCTCCTCCACCAACAGCCCAGAGTGGGTCCCAGACCACCAGAACCACCACCAAAACCAGGCCCCAGTCCAGGTCAGAGAGGAGCTCTGTGCCCAGGTTCAGGCTAGTCCACGCAGCCCTGCAAAGCCCCCCAGAAGCTCCCAGCCCCGGGTAATCAAGGTTGAGCTGCACCCCAACAACGAGAACCAGTTCCTGCAACAGTACCCGCCTTCTTCCCCTAAACAGGCCAGGGCTGCAGAAAGGAACACCCCAACCAGGAACCGGGCACCCCCTGCCCTGCCAGATCCTGAAGCAGTGATGGGGCTCCCTAAAGTGGGCTTAAGAATGGATCTGACTCCTGAAACTCCATCAGAGGATGAAGACTCCAGTTGGACCACCCTGTCCCAGGAGACGCCCTCTCCTCAGACTCCACGGGAGACAGGTTCGATATGCGTGTGCTTGTCTTTTCATCTGAAATTTACCAAAAGCCTCAGTTTGCTTCAGTTTCTTTGTTAAACCATTTGCATCCAAACTGCTGTTTTAATATTTCTGTTTTAGTGTTTCTGTTTTAGTATTTCTGTCTTTCATGTGTTAATCATAAAAGCATGTGCATCGACTCTTTACTACATTTCAGCATTTTATAAAGTCTGTAAATTCATATTTACATTGACTCTTTCAACATTTATACAGTCTGCCTATTTATGCGTATTGTGTTACTCCTGATCTACATTACCACCTAAACCACTATTTGCACTTACTGTATATTGGCTCTTCACTACATTCAGCATTTTATATAGACTATCTTTTCATACTTATTGTGTTATCACTGACCTACATCACTAACTAGTCACGACTTAGACTATTATTACCTTGTCACTTTCGCATATCCTCCGACTTAATTACACCTCACTTTATGCCGGCTTTGTAATGCCTACCTAATCTGCACTTTATGTAGCCTATTGTATTCTGTTTTCTTGTATTTTCTTGTATGTGAAACTGTATGTTGTCTTGCACGCTTATGCTTTTCTTGGCCAGGTCCTCGTTGGAAATGAGAACTTGTTCTCAACGGCCCACCTCGTTAAATAAAGGTTAAATAAAAAAAATTTAAAAAAAAGCTGACTGACCTTGCAAAGAGTACAGGATGTATCCTGAGGGAAGAGCACATAATGTGGAGGAGATGCTGGGCATGACCAGAGATAAGAAGAAAAGCTAATGATTGTATGAGCCGAATAACTAACCTGACTCCCAACTCCTTTAAAAAGACTGTTGAGAACAACCTTGAGTCACTTTCTGTAGTTATGCTGAAGTGCTGTAAACTGACTCTACTTGCTGCAAGTAAACAAACTTTGAGAGAACTCCAGTGATTTTGTCCATTCTTTGATAAATAATTATCCTAACATTAAGCAAAAAAGTCACTCCAGCAATACTGCTGGAACCTTCCAGGCTCCTGTGAGCCACCTAAGGGCGCAGAGAGTGATTAGGACCGACAGAAGGATAGGATACTGCAGATAGGGTGTGAAAAAGGAAAGAGAAAAAAAAGCAGAGCTGGATTTGGTAAGTGATGATTGGCAAGGATGAATGACAAGGCAGTAGTGTGTGAATATGAGGATATGGAGAGAACTATAAGAAGGCAGACAGGGAAAAGAAAACCAGCAGAGAGAGGAAGGGAGAGATGCTGTTGCCCACTGGGTCCAACTACAGGGGATGAGCCCCGGTGTTGCTATGACAACAGAAACTAAGTAGGGACAGGCTGACCATCACATAAATGTACCCTGTCCATCTCTCTGTGTGTGTACAGCCTTTTGTATGCTCATATGTCATGGTCATGTGTTTTAGCAGAGCCCTCCTGTATGATAAACTCATATGTGTTTGTGTATTGCTGTCATCCATCAGCGGATGTATGGAGTGAGGGGGACCTGCCCCCCGGCTGGCGGGAGATCTCAGACTCATCAGAGGTCTATTTCTGGCACATCCCCACTGGCACCACACAGTACCACCGACCTGTTGCCTCCGGCAACCAACACACCTCTCCCACAACTGAGCCAGACACTCAGCACGACCCACAACAGGAAACGCAGGACTCCCTCAAGCCACCAAACGAGGTGAGAGGACCCACGGACCTAACACATCTCTAACCTCACATTTTATTCAACGCTACGTGTGCAAAGCTATAGCCAGGTTCATCCACTGGGGGCTTTGAAGTATTTATTTCATTACAGTAAAGCTGAAGATTGTTTTATGTCAACATGCTCAATCTCCAGAGAGAATACACAACATTTTGTGATGCTGAATATATGAATAATAGTAGTACTATATTGTATGTTTAATGGTTCCATGGTCAGCAAACAAACTGATAGCAATTTAAACAGGATGCTTTAGGATACCTGCACATCCACATACACCATTCTGTGAGTCAGATTTAGAAAAGTTATGCTATCCTCAGTGCCATGTCTCTTCCACTCGTCTATAACATGTTAACTATGTGACTGAACCATAATAAGAAATGAATTGGTGGAAGCGGCAACAAAAAGTGCTAGTTTGCAAAAACATGTACTTATAAAATGAATCATGAAAGTTAAATCTTAATCTTGAAAATAGAAGTTGGACAAAACAATCTTAACTTATTCGTTTTTTAATTGGTTTAAACTACATCTCACAGTCTCATGCTAACGTAGCAACATCCATGAACCTTGAGATGTGATTGAAAGCTAAAAAAAAAAAAGCTAGAAGTGAGTTAAGATTGTTTTGTCAAACATTTATAAAAAATAAAAAAATTCAAAAGCAATGTTTAAAGAATTAAGTACTGACATGAAAAAAAAAAGATTAACTGTTTAACTGTTGGTCAGGGAGGAGCCTCCATTATATCAAAGGCTGATGCTATAACTGGCACATATACAATCTTAGTCCAAGATATTGAAAAGCTGTTGGTAATGATTGATGTGCACAGCATCATCAGTCTTTCTCTCATGCTGCACCCTCCCTCCCACAGCGCCCCAGCAGTCTGATATCTGACAGTTCGGTGGAGCCGGTCCCGTCCCCCTCTGGCTCTTCCTCCTCCTCCTCCTCCTCCACCCCCTACGATGATGTCACCTCTTCTGGACCAAATCTCAACACCACCACCTGCACAGCCAACGTGAGTCACAGAGTCACATTTAGGTTTTCACTTGTTGAAATTCTCTCTCTCTCTCTCTCTCTCTCTCTTAAAGTTCACATATATTTTGTGATATATAATTAATTAATTAATGGTTTTATTGATAAATTCTGATCTGAATGCGAAATTGTAAGTGTGCTTTTAGATTGTGCTGTATTTCCCCTAAAAGCTTGATGGTGTAATCTCTTCTTTTACTGTTGCATTATTAGATTGAAATGAGCAAACAGTAATCTCAATCTTGCCTGTTTTTCATCTCCTCACTAGTGTCTGATGTTAGTCTCTGAATGTCTGTCTGTTTTGCTCCAGGAGCTGAAGGACTATCCAGTCTATCCAGATCCCAGTCTGAAGGCATTTGAAGGGGCTACCCTCCGCTATGCCTCACTTAAACTCAAGTAACAAACACACACATTCTATACAGTAAAGACACATGTATCATTTCTATATGTGTGTATTTTAATGTTCTAGTTTGGGAAATATGCACTTTACTTTGACTATTTGTCATGTCTGATGTTTCCTTGCAGCGCCCCAGCCCAGCTAGAGACAGTGGACCTCAACAATACCTTCTCCGATCCAGAGGGAATGGTAAGATCAGAACATTTGATTTTGGGGACAAAATCATAAATATCTATTGCTAAAAGTAATGGTTGTACTACATCACAGTTTGCAGATTTATTTACTGATGCTCTGTCATTATCTTTCATGATGATTTTGCTCATGGACACACAACATGTGTTGTGACATAGGCTGTTACAATTATAGTCAAATGCCCCAAAATGTAGTATATGAGTCAGGGATCAAATACATTCACACATGTGAACATGCACATGCATTCAAATACTATTAGTGCTAATTAACACAGTATGTGTTACTTATACATTTGGCAACACTTTTAACATTTGATGAACACATAGTCCTCTCTTGTTAAGTCACCCTGACCGTATTTGTTTAACTAAATATCAGTCTTTGAGCAAATCATGTTTAATCATTTGTCAATGAAGGGACCTCACCAGGCTTTGTTTGCAATGATGTAATGAACCTGCTCTGGCATCCTGTCCTCTCTCTCTCTCTCTCTCTCTCTCTCTCTCTCTCTCTCTCTCTCTCTCTCTCTCTCTCTCTCTCTCTCTCTCTCTCTCTCTCTCTCTCTCTCTCTCTGTTTGTTGCAGTGCCACTCAGTGGTTACTTTGTGAACTGAGCTATGGTGAATGTGTCCCCAGCCAAACTAAAAAGCAAAGCATATAGAAACCTTTTTGACCGTAAACAAATTTCACCATGTTGCACGCTCACTTTTGGCAAATGTTGCATCATATTTTAGATTCCAAAAGTGAGATTTATAGATGCTTTACTAATTAAAATTCAAGAAAAGCTTAAGATATTCAGATATCTCAGAGGAACCCAAAAGCCATCCAAAAGAAAGAGAAATAGTTAAAGGAAAAGAGGATGGAGGATGGTACTGTAATAGCTGCCTGACACAGTCTACAGTCTACACACACACACACACACACACACACACACACACACTTGTGATGGTACAGTCGCTGCATAAAGTACTGTACCTCTGTAAGCAAAATTAATATAATAGGAACTTTGTTTGAGTAACTATGCCTGTGTGTTAGTATGTAAGTATGTGTGTGTTTTTATACTTAAGGTTAAATATAATTTCAATCTTGTGTTTGTACATTTGGCTGTGGTTTTTTTCAGTTATGGTAACAATCTATTTACCAAGTTAATTTTTGACCGGGCAAAAAGAATCAGAAAGGTGGTACAGTAATCAAACCCACAGATTAGCCAAACTTATTTGGAAGAGAATAACGAAAGGGAACAGTAAAGGCATTACTCTCTTGGTTCAACTTTAACCTACCTTACTTTCAGTAATTGTACACACACAGTTTTCCTGAGTAATGAAGGATCATTCCAACATTTTGGGTGACTTCATTGTCTTGTATTATTTATTGCAATGTGGTTTTACATAATCTATCTAAAAAACTCTGCCTTGTTTTTAACCTGTCTGTCTGACCACCCTTGTTTCTTGCCCTGTGAGATTTAATTGTAGCAATTGTCGTCCCGTTATGAAATGTCACCAATTATTTTGGTGAGAACAGTGTGATCATAGCCAACATAATGATAGCCAAAACTACTAAAACAAGACTTGTGCTAAATTGAAAACAGATTCATCCAAATGTGTGTGTTCCTTCCAGTCATTTCCAGTGCGATCTCTGGGCTGGGTGGAGATGGCAGAACAGGACCTGTGTGAGGGGAGGAGCAGCGTGGCCGTCCACCACTGTATCAGACAGCTGTCCTACTGCAGGAGGGACATACGGGACTCAGCCGGTGTCTGGGGAGAGGTCAGTGTTAGTTACACACAATATACACTATGTATACCACAGTGGAATATTGAAGAAGTTCAACCAAAGAGTGATTTGCCTTCTCAGTATAAACCTCCAAGTGTGTAGATGGACTATTGCTAATGGATTAATTTTGTTTTTGTTTTTGAATTCTCGCCCTATACTTATATGTGAATTCAACGGATCTTTGGCTGGTAGCAACCTGAAGGTTTCAAGAAATTTAAAAGAAAGATAATGAGTACAGTCCGTTCTTTCCTCTTTTTGAGGCCTAAAGAGTTTAAACTATCAATTATGTCACATATAAAGCAGGGATTAGAGAAAAGTTAGTAAAAAGGAAAACATTTTCTGTAGCAGAAACAACTTTTTTTTTTTTTTTTTTTTTTTTTTTAGCTAATTACTTCTGTTTTAATCATCTTGCATCCTTGCTTGTGGTCTTACAGGGTAAAGGGATGCTGCTGGTGCTCCAAGACCGTATGTTGACCCTCGTTGACCCAGATGATCGCAGCCTGCTCCACTCTCAGCCAATCAGTAGCATCCGTGTCTGGGGCGTCGGCCGAGACCATGACAGGTAGGTGGACATCACAAATGTCTTTCTCCTTCTATGAAACCTTGTTGTGTTGTTGCATTGCCGGGAATTCTTGGCTATTGGATCCCAATGTTTGAGTGAACTGTTGACATGCACACAAAGAAGAACAAACATAAATCAAGCTTGCTTCAAACATGCACGTAAGTGTGTGCAAACACACTAAGATACAGTACATTCTCGCTGATTCAGGAGATTGAACTAATCATCAGAGAACTGAAATCAGCCTCATTATTATTTGATGCATATTTGCACAAACTGCATTCAAAATGATCCATAATTATGCTTAATGCTCCATGTTTCCGTTCCAGACTGAGGACCTATTAATTCAGTCATTTGGCAATATCCTATGGTCTTAACCTTTAACTATTGAGCTGACAGTGTGCTTAGGCTAGCACAGCTGCTAATTGTGGGGCAAGCAAGCCCTCATTGATATGGGCCCCTGAGGGTTTCCATTAGCCAGGAGCAACCACTTCAAACCCTCACCCATAGCTTTTACACATCTGGAAACATGCTGATGTTATATACATGCATAGATGTAATATTTATGAGGCATGTTATTTTGTGAAAATATTTACTCCATACTAAAGAGACTTTGGGAGATTCACTTTGGAGATGTCACACAATGACCGTACAAATGAGAAAAGTGGTGGAGGTTTGTAGTCCAAAATAGCTGTCTGATCCTGACATGTGTAATTGACTGTTAAGGGATTGGGTGAAAATGGAGTTTGAAATAGCATCTGTGTAAAAAAGGCTTGATCTCACTTCACTCGCCCATACTCGCAGTGTCTTTTTTTATCTTATGTCTCTTTTCTCTGTCTTTCTACATATCTCTTATTTCTGTCTTTCTTCTTGTGCCACTGTAGTCTCTTTCCCACACAGAGGGATGCTGTGGGATGCACCATCCCACTCTTCTTCTCTCCTTCCCTCATATCAACAACACTACCACAACAGTAGCTGTTAGTTTGTGTGTGTGTGTGTGTGTGTGTGTGTGTGTGTGTGTGGGGGGGTGTCTCAGAGGATTGAGAACCGTTCAGTGGCTGTCTCTCTCAGTGGTAATGGATAAAGCATGTAGTGGAGGGAAGGGATGAGGGTCGGCCCAGAATAACTCTCCCTCTTATCCTTCTTTCGCTCACAGCATTACAGCTTCCACTCTCTCTTCATCCTCTCCCCACAGCAGCACTTTAAAATCTGCAGTCTGCAGTCTTCTGGTTGGTTTCAGGCTCATGATTGTGGATGTATTATACTTCCATCCTGGCTGGGAGTGTGTGTGACTTAGAAGATATTTGAAGCTCTGAGACCACAACGCACTTTCCCACTTTCTGTATATGCATCAAATTGCTTTATGTGTGTGTGTGTGTGTGTGTGTGTGTGTGTGTGTGTGTGTGTGTGTGTGTGTGTGTGTGTGTGTGTGTGTGTGTGTATGAGAGAGAGCGCGAGAGAGAAAGAACATATGAAGGTTGAATTAGTTCTGCCACTAGAGTGCACTATACTCAAAGTCTGTGCATCCAAAGATGACATAGTGCAACTGACTACACTGCTATTGAACCTTAGTTTCAAGTAAGGAAATTTTAAGCAATACAGCATGCAATCATATTTTAGACAATAGTGTTCTTCCAATTTTGTGGCAACAGTTTGGGGAAGTCTTGTTTTGTGTTTTTGACCTAAGTATACAGAAAGTTAATGACAGAGAATGCATCATTTGAACTATTGACTGCCAACTATTGAATTCTCTGGCATTTACATTCTATATTTACTCTGAAGAAACAAATATTAATGCTCATCTCAAATCAAATATTTTGTGTTTTATTAAAGGTTAAACTGAACAGATTTTAACCTTGGCCTATGTGGGGAATGTGTGTGTAGTGAGCCATGTGGTTGAGGGGGCTGGGTTGATCTGCCCATGTGTTAGCTCAGAGAGCTTTGCAGTGTTTATTAGGAGGTGATCACTAAATTATTAGTAGAATCTGTCTTACTGGTGTGTAGGTGGGTTTAGTTTATAGTCACAGTGCTCATCATAGGTCAGTGAATGAAATGTGAAAGGCTTTTAGTTATGATTATTTCACTCTACACTATGTAAGTTAACTCCTGCAGTAGAGTCATGATTGTTTTTTTGTATTTATTTACTGGTCACTTAGTGAGTTTGCCTGGTGCTGGTGCTGCAGGCTAGCAGTGTTGCTGAGATGGTGCTGTCATCTTGGTTGGTCTGTGTAGTTAGGTTCTTCTTTTTCTTAAATCTAATCTTAAAATATCTAATAAAAACATTATTTAGTGTGGAAGAACTTGAATGCTCTGAGAAGAACCTTGACCTCGATCCCATCCGGAACATTGACTTAACACCCCTGAATGGGAGCAAATCTCTGCAGGTTCATGAATCTTGTGGAAAGATTTGTGGAGTTGAGGCTGTTATAGCAACACATCAATGCCCATGGTTTTGGTGTGAGATGTTCAACAATCACAGTGTGTAGTTAGTCCACATACTCCTTCATTCTATCTAGTGTTTGACTGGCTTGAGAAACACACAAGTAGTGTGCTGAGCTGTGGCAGACGGACCTGTCTGAATGAATGAATGGAGGGTACCTCAAAGTAAAGCTCCCTGTGCTCTTCCATTTCTCTCTCCGTCTCCTGTCTCTTTCTCTATCCATCTATCGGAGGTATATTCCCAGTCTTGTCCTGAATGTTCTCTATCTCTCTCTCTCTCTCTCTCCTTCAGCTTGATTCAATATGAATGAGTCCCCCTTTCTTTTAAGCGGGCCGGGACGAGAGGGGGTTAGCTCCTCGATGAAGTCATGAGGCTATATTTGGAGCACTCAGCAAGTCCGTCACTGTGCATACTCGTGTGTACGCGTACACTTTTGCATGTATGTGTGTGTGACTGCACATGGGCTTGAATTGATGAAGTCATAGGTCTTTATCTGGAGCACTCTGTTTGTATGTGTGTGATGGTGAATGGGCGGGTGTGTCTGTGTTTTCCCCCTCTTCACCATCCCCTCTTTCTGTCTGTAATGCTCTTGTGCTATTTCCACTCTTTGTCTCCAGCGCTCTTTCTGCCTCCCTCTTGCGCCATTGGCTGCACTGCTTTGCCTCTTCTTCTTTCTGCCTCTCTTTGTTTGTCACATCGTTGCACTTTAGCGGGGATAGCCTTCCCTTTTTTTCAGCTTCAGTAAGACAAGAGAGGGAGCGACAAAGATAGCAGCAACTGAGGAAGAGGATAATATACTCCAAACAAACAGGGAGAGTGCAGGTGGGTAAAAAAGAGTAGCTGTGCTTTTGAGAGAGAGTGGAGTATTTACAGAGCGATGGAGAGCCAGTGAGGGAGAAGGAGGCAGTGTATGCTTCCCTGAGCAGGACACAGCAGGACTTTGCAGGAGGCTCTTCGTACCAGGCAAGCAAAGCAAAGAAATCCGACCGTAGAGGAAGATAGGGAGAGAAAAGGTGTAGCAGGTTAGAGGAGAAGGAGGAGGAGGAGGAGAGGGGGAAGGAAAAGGGACAGGAGAAGGGGAAAAGGAGCCCCAGAGGATTAAAAAAAAAAGAAGAAGAAGAGAGGAGGCAGACGTGAAGAGATATACCCCGGGTACCGCGGCGACAGGGCTGTAGCAATGTCACCGTGGTTTTGGTGCTAACGAGGCAAGGAAGTAATCGTCTGTAACGGGGCGAGCATGTCTGCTTGTGTGAGTACCCCTATCTTTTATACATTCAATCCTCTTGCTCTCCCCATCCATCCATCTATCCATTCCTTTACTTATAGTTATCCACTACTGCCTCTTTTTCTATCTCAACATTACAACCTGTCTCTGTCCTTTGTTGATTTCCAACTGCTCTGTTTGTGTAGAGGACACAACGCACAGATCCCAGCCCTACTTTCATTCATTAACTTTCCCCTTTATTTTTTCACTTATTTACTTCTCAGACTCCTGCTGTGTGTTTCACTTCAAGCTGTGTACTTTGTTTCTCTCTCTCCCTCTCTCCCTGGCTGGCTAGCTGTCAGGCTTATGGATGCAGGCTGGCAGCAGTGGCAGGTTTGCAGCCGGGAGACATGAGCAAGACTTTCAGGGAGCCAGATAAGAAAGAAAAAGCACAAGAGTGAAAGAAAGAAAGGAAGAGAAAGATGAAGTAAGCAAAGGGAAGATTGAGAAAAACAGGATTAAAGAGTCTGGATGTGCTGCAGGGATTTTTCAAAGTGTGTGTCACGGCTTTTTGGAGCTCTTTGATATTGCACTTAAAGTTTAAAATATTACTATTTTTGACATATCTTGCGCTGCATTCTGAATTTGAAGTTAGGTTACATACCTACTTAAAGATGTGTGTGTGTGTGTGTGTGTGTGTGTGTGTGTGTGTGTGTGTGTGCGCGCACGCGTGCCTGCGTGCGCATATGCGTGCGTAATAAATACCTTCACTGTATGCATATGTGGAATTTCACTCTCTCTCTCCATAAGATTCTCCCGTAACAAAGAGGAGGAGGAGGAAGGAGGAGGATGAGGGATGAGCAGGGAAACACTAAGCGAAGAACAAGAAGCCAGAGTTTTGCAGAGATTTACGACATTAGGGGGCAGTTCCTGCTTGTTTTCTTGTCCTTGCCGCGTGACACTTATTAGGATTGAGACTTTAGTGTTTTAAGAGCTGATGTGTGCCACTGTGATGAACGCCTTTAATAGTGACTCTGTACAGCCCTGTTGTCTCTGTGTGTGTTTCCGGCTATCAAAGGGAAATACCGTCACCTTTCTTCACTAATGGCTCATCAGCAGATGTGAGAGCGCACACAAACACACACTGATTCTACATTTCATTCATATTCATTAGTGGGCAGCAGTGCTTGCTTATTCCCTCTAGCTCTCACTTATTTCCCCCCACTGCTGACCTTCTGTGGACAGCCGTGGCATCTAGAAAAGGAACAAAAAGAGAAGAGAAGAGAAGAGACATGCAAGCCTCCAGTACCATTAATATTTTAAGGCTGAACACACTCTAGTGATCACCTCCATTTATGTCAATGAAGAGAGTTTGTATGTGCATGCTTGGGTTGTAGCAGCCCAGCTCTTCCAGTCGTGACATCCCAGTTGAGCTGCAGCTTATTTGCTGATGTCAAGGCCCCTGTAACCTTAATTAACATGCAAGGCCCCCTCTGTCGGCCCACAGGGACGGGGCCCGAATACCTAGACCCACTCGATAGACGCCAAAGTGATTGATGGCCTTTTCTCACCACTCCTGCTCCGGTTTGAGCCCCACACAGACCTCTCTCTTTCCCTGCAAGTCATCGCTCCTCCACGCCAGCTCCTTCCATCTACCCACAATTCATCACTACCACATTCTCCACACACATACACGCGCCTCGTGTCAGGAAATGTCCACCTAGCCTCCCAGAAACCCTCATTCTCTAAAGGGTCATTATGGTTGGAGTTGTGTCCCCACTCACTCTCCACCCCGGAGTCATATGTCAGTCAGACACACACACACACACACACACACACACACACACACACACACACACACAAAAAAAAAAAGACAAACAGGTACACAAAAATCTCTTCCTTCTTTCTTGCATTTACTCTCACCATCCCTTTCTTTCCCTCTCTCTCTTACATTAGCATTGTTAGGCACACCTGCTGTAATCCCTGTCTTCCTGACGGATTACTCCTCCTGTTCCTCCTATAGATCCCCTCCCTTGCCCCACCAGCCAATAAATCTCCTCCCGATAAAACCCTCGCTGTTCCCGGGCCGTGGCGGGAGCGATGTGAGGTGAGGTGATGCTGATGTTCGCTGATCATACAGGGCTGAACACAGCAGGACGCTGGCGCAGTCGGTGTCTGCCTGTTGCCTGTCTATCTATTCAGACTAAGGCGGCAGAGGTGGCTACAGACTGTTTAAGATCAATACATTTGAATACTCAACATGTTTGAAGTGCTCAATGTAGTTTTTATATTAATGTTTTCAGTAGGGCAGCTGTTGATGTGCCGAGCAGAATAAACGTATGGGGTGGTAAATTAATCTCCTATTTGGTTATTTCAATATCTCACTTTTATTTAAATTATTTATTTTGACAGAGTGAATTTAGAAGCATGCATTTATCACTTTTCTCACACATGATTTGCAAATAGATGCAGGTACATTACATTTCATTTAGCTGACACTTTTATCCAAAGAGGCTTCCAGTAAGTGCATTCAACTCAGCTAAAAACTTTAACTAGTAAAAGGGAAAAGAGTCCCAATACTTTATTTAGGAGGCCTATCAGTTATTACAATGATTACAGTTATGTAACAACTATTCTTTCCTGGGGTCCACTCAAAAGACAACTGCAGGCAGATTTCTTTTATTTTTTTTGTGAAATATATTGTGAAACTTTAATCAAAACTGAAACATTTTAAACATTCAATTTGAACATCTTTATTTCTGTGACAGCTGGGCAAACTCTCCACCCGATGAAGATCATGACGATATGATTGAAAATTGTAAATTGGGTGAACTGACCCTTTAAAATATTCAGTATATCCACTGTATTTAAAATGAGAGAGATGGCTAATTATTGTATGCTATGTGCATGAAACATAATGATTTATGGCACATGCAGCTAATTAGGTTACATGCATTTGATCACAACTGCACTGTGAGTAGAGATTGGCATAACTCTACACTTGACACCAAATCCCTGCACTCTCCTGCACACTGTCTTTATCTCTCTCTCTTACAGACACACACACACACACACACACACACACACTAGTAAGATCATGCATGGGGGCGTCATACTGAAGTGACATCTCACTGAAGCTCTGTCTCAGTTGAGAATATCGGCAGCTGTGAACAAACACACACACACACACACACACACACACACACACACACACACACTCCAGAGCAGTATGATGTATAAATGATCAAGCGCAGAGAGAACAGCAGGACATCATCTTTCTCTCTCGCCCACCCAGAATCACTCTTTCTCCCCCTCATCCCTCATTCCCCACACACACTCTCTCTGTCTCTCCATCTCGCCCACCCACCTATTTCTGCTCTTAAATATGTAATGACATACGACTAGTGTTGACACATGCGTGCTGTATGTGCTTCTTCAGCTTGTTGCCCCTCCCTCTCTCATTTGCCTCTTCCACACCGAATGCTTGGAATTGGGTCACAAAGCTGCATGAACAGAAACTGGGGTTGTGTGTTTTTCCCGTTTAGTAAAACACAATTTTCACCATCAGCTTTGTAAATCTGTGCGTTTTCTTAGAAATGATAGAGGCACTGAGGATGAATCAAACTGATGCATTGCTTTTTCTGTAAACAAAATCAAATGTCTGGTGAAATCACACAGGCAGCTATGTGTGTTGTGTATGCTGCTTAATAAACCGTAGACTTCTGTTTTATTTTTATTTTGACTTGATTCTGTCCTAGTTCTTTGCTGCCTTGAGCAATATTGATGATTGTGTTAAGTGTTTGTCTATGTCTCCCTGTGAGTGTGTGTGCGAAGAGAGACAGGGAGTATGTCTCACGTATATCACTTCTCCTCCTTCGCTGCACCCTCTGGCCCTGGGTGCTCATTTTTTCTGCTCATCTTGGTGCTGTAAACAAGTTTACGGTGTAGAGAGGTAATTACGCACAAGCATTCTGCATTAGGCCTAATGGCTGTGGGCCATGACTAATTCACCAGGTCGCAGAGGGGTTTACCCTGCTCAGTTGTCACACAGACTTTAAGTACTCCAGTGCATCTGTGGTTTTACTGGTGTTGTTATATTGAGATTCAAATTAACTCCAAAATCCTGCTCCATGGACACATTTCTGAGTGTGCCACCTCACTAGATAAGAAATAGTTTTGGGAAATATGGTTTTGAAAATTTGGTTTTCTCGCAGAAAATTAAAGCTACATTGTGTAAGAATTTCTCCCATCTAGTTGTGAAATTGTATATGACAACCAACTGAATATTACTTTCTAGCCCCTCCCATTCCGATCGCGTTTTAACTGCTACGGTGGCCGAACCCGAAATTAGCTCTTAGTATTCCTCCACTCCAATATTAACTTTGGTCTTGTTGCTTTGCCTGCCGCATTGTCGTTTTAATTCTCTTTTTTGCTTCCCTGGCGAGTAATCTCCCCCTGGCATTCGTCGTGGTGCGGGTTGCCAATGAGTGTAATAGGGCGAAAGGCGGCAGTATGTCCCTCTTTAGCTAATGTATTTTAAAGATGACTCACCCGTGTGTATGAATGATTCTAAATGGCAGATTCTACACTTACGAGAATACTTTTATTAATTGGTGGAAGTAATTACACATAAATGAGCACATATTTGTGAAAGAACAAAGTTTTTTTTTCTTTTGCTTAGAATCAACTCAAAAAATGACACTATGTCAGTTTAAGGAGAAATAATAAGATTGACGCTACTCCCTGTGTTGTATGGAGCTAGAGCCAGGAGTTGATTACCTTAGCTTAGCATTAAAAACAGCTAGCCTGGCTCTGTCCAAAACACAGTCACTGAATTGCACCATGTGTCTCATGTGTTTACAGTAATCCATACACGCAATGCCATTTTAATTGGTTTTGTGTGTTTTAAGGGGAGTTAAAGCTGGAACTATTTCTTGTACAATTTTCCCACCAAAATTAGGACATATATGCAGGTTTTTTAAATGCGGGAAACCCTGCTAAAAATAGACTCCTTTCACATTGCCAGTAGACGGGAATGCCTTTTATGGTTGTTTTTCTTTCTGGTGTGTCATCTTTGATGTCACGAATGCGGCAGAAAACAGGGTTATTAAACAGTAGAAAGCAGCCTGGAGTCCAGTGACAATGTTACAGTGGTTACTCCTCTTTTGTATCTGTTACTTATTCAGTTTCTCTTTCAAACTCGGTGCCGACTTGGAACGATGTCCGAGCGCTGCTTAAAGCAACACTATGTAACTTTTAGCTGCAGCTGTAGTTCCAATGATACAACCTGTAGGGCTAAAAGTTACATAGTGTTGCTTTAAATGGAGACGGACAGAATTCGTGGCTAGTGACAAAGAGACAAGTGACAAGGGGCGAAAATAAGCGGGTCCACATGGGTGTCATGTTTCCATCACTGCTGATCAGAGCTGGAGCCGATAAACACCCTTTAACACTGCAGAGTCATTTTTCCCAAGAATGAATGTCGATTTTAACCTTTCCCACGAAAGACAAAAGCCAGATGTTAGTGGATGTTGTTTTTTTTGTCAAGTGGGAAGGGGCTTTAGGCTTCATTTACATTGCTACATTTTGGTTTAAAAACGATAATTTTTCCTACGTTCACACCTCGCATTCACACATACTCAAAGCACAGCAATGTTAAGTGGTATCAAATTCCTCATCAATCTCTCAGCAGGACAGCAATTCATTAATTTCCCAAAATGTCAAACCCTTGATTTAAAATGAAAAACCTTATAGATACATCAGTAGGCTGATATTTTAAGGTACCTTAAGTTTTAGGTTATTTAGAAACATTATCACCATTACATAGTTTACCCACCAAGTCAAGTCAGATTAATTTATATAGTCCAACATCACACATTTGCCTCAGATGGCTTTGAAATATGACAATGATAAAACATATGACACTGTCTAATTCCCCTAATTCATATAAGGAAAAACTCCAAACAAAAACGGGAGAAGGAAGGAAACTCAGCATGGAGTGTAATTTAGGTACAAAGACTTAATATTAATAGAGCGCTGACATTCACTGAAGTTTATTTTTCCACTTGTAAAATGTTCTGCTCAGTACACCTTTGTGTATGCATGCATATAGGGGACCAGGTGCTTAAGACTCTCAAATATCAATATGGTATCGGCTTCAAAAATCCAGTATTAGTCAGCGTCTAATTAGAATATTGGATATCTTAGCATGCTAATGACACGACTGTAAAACCCAGTTAGTGGACACTAACATTGCATCAATAGTGCAGTACTGTAAAACTAAGCCAATATCTGTCAGCAGCTCTGTAGAGTCTTATTAATGGCTCTGTAAAGTGTTTACTTTGCATTCCTTTTCTCTGGTTTTATCTCTGAGTTTTAGTGGGCTTTTTATCCCCATATTCTACATTACATTACAATAAACTACAATTAACTTCAGTCATGAGCAACATACACTGTTTTCTGCAAACACAATTTTCACCACTCGTTTTCCTCATAGCAGTGTATTGCAATGTTTATTAAGTTTGGACAAATCCAAGTGGAGAACTTTTATGGCTATACATGTAGATTAGGAAGGTCCATCAACAAAATTTGAATTAGTCGAAATAAAAATGCATTTTTAGGCTGTGACAGCAGAAATGTCTATTCACTTTTTCAGCACTTGCAAAGGGAGCTTTAGGGTGGATTTTTCTTTTACTACTTCTTCTTTTAATTTAATAACTTCCTGTGTTCATATTGCCTTCCTACTGATAATATTTTTCATCATAAAAAAATTACAGAGTGCTTTCCTTTGAGGACGATTCCATGCTACATCATGTTTTTAAGTAAGCTTATAAAACAAAGCGTCAAACACAACTGTTGCAAGAAAAACCTGCCTTTTAAAAGAGAATGTTTGGAGGTAAACAGCTGCTAAATATAAATACATCCCTGCAAGGTGTTTTTTTATTCTCTTTATAATGTGATGAAAGGGCTTTCCTCTAAACCACCATCCAGCCGTTGTCTCCGCTCTAACGTACCTGTCACAGTTCAGCGTTCAAACCTCACTATGAAACTGGATCACATTCACATCCATTTTGGACTGATGCCAAAGTCACAACATTGTCCATAATCATAGAGTTACCAGTTCAGTTACAATCAGTATGTAGAACATATTTTCCCTTATGCACGCACGCGCGCGCACACACACACACACACACACACACACACACACACACACACACACACACACACACACACACACACACACACACACACACACACACACACACACACACACACACACTGTACAAACACCTGGCCCTCCCTGTCTCCCCGTCTACTTTCTGCTGACAGGAAAGTCACAAGAACTTCCTCCTCAGACATTTCTAATCAGCATTTGGCTGTGCAATTAGCATATGGAAGTCCATTAGCATAGCGCCGGGCACTACCCAGCCACTCTCTGAAAAGCTGTTTGATAATTGAAGTCTGTGTGAAGTGTGTGTGATGCCACAGCGCTCAGTGTGTTTGTGTGTGTGTGCACGTGACAGATGGTTTGGAGAGGACATGAGTCTCTGCTGAGCGATACTGGAAGCTACAGAGCAGAAGAAAGAAGAGCAGGCTGGGGCCTACTTACATTTGTGTTGTTTTCACTGCCTCTTCAAAAGCCTCTTTTACTGCAGCAGT
Source organism: Perca flavescens (assembly GCF_004354835.1). Lineage (NCBI taxonomy): Eukaryota > Metazoa > Chordata > Actinopteri > Perciformes > Percidae > Perca > Perca flavescens. The sequence continues at coordinate 20,091,575 of NC_041340.1, forward strand.
TGTGGCCACTTAAGTTTTATTATGCCATTTTAGCACCTGAAGATGCATAGTCAAGTAATTCTGTATAAAGTTGGTCGAAACTACTTGTATTTTAATTATAAAGTATGATCAGTGAAAATAGTCTAAATTATTGAGCATTACATTTGCAAATTGTAGTGCTTTGGGCAAAAAGCCCAAAAGGAAAAAACACTGCAAAACCATCAACACTCACTCAACACAAAGCCGTTATTGCCGATGTTCCAACATTCATGAGCCTATTTAATTGTTTACTGTTTACTTATTTTTATGAATAACTGGTCAAATAAACAATGTGACATCATGTTGAGCGTAACACGAAGCTTTAATATGTATCCGTTCATTTCACACAGTTTAGCTACTCACAAAATATACAAAATCGACTCGTATTTTACCCATGCACCTTGATTAATTAAATAATAAAGAATGATGCGTATTTAAACCCCACCTTCAAAACAAAAAGAAAAAACTAAGTGTAAACTGGCCATTTTGCATGCACTTTTAAAACGGCCCCTAACTTCAGCTCGTCGCCACAGCTCATCGACCATCACTTTAAAACATGCATGCTTTGGTTGCAGCCTTCTTGCATTTATACTAACAATCAATAGTCTTATTTCATGCAGAAAACCATTATAATGGAGGCAAAGACATCAATTTCACAACTAGTCTCAGAATCCGTGCTTTACAGCGTTTTGCGTTATTGATTTTTTTCTTCTTACATTTATCATCAGCATTTGTCATCAGCATTAATCGGATAAAAAAATTTAAGGTGTAGGGATCTAAACTGGAATGTGGGAATGCATCATGAATTGAATATTACAACCTGAATTGTATGTTTTGTATGTTGTTTAAAAAATAAAGTGTTAACCACAAAAAATAGAATAGCAAAACCTGAAACCATGGTTAAATATGCAAGGGTGGAATTTTCCTTCAAGTGTACATATGCTAATGCTACTACTACACACAGTGCTGTTTGTACTACTGAGGGTGGGGTGATGTCAGAGCTGCACACACCGACGGTTCTGTGTGACTTCCTCAAACCCAGTTCACCTTACATCTGCAGCCATGACCTCATTTAATCTCCGAGTTGTACGCATCCTCTCCAGGCGAGCCTGCCTCACAGCCATCAGGATCAAAGAGAGATTGGTAGTAGTGAGTCAGTCATCCATTATTCTGCTCTGGAAATGTGTGGACTACAGAGAAAGAACACACACGAGTGGAGAGAGTATTGCTTTAACACATCTCTGCTTTCATACCTTTCATCTCGTACCTCTTTTTGCTCTCCACCTCCTCTCCGCCATTCAGCCCCTAGTGAGTCTCTCACCTCGTTGCCATTCCTCTCTGCTTCACTCCCACCTTTTCATTTTGGCTTCTCTAGCCTTTATCAATCCCCTCTCTCTGCACTTTATCTATCTATCCTCCCTCCTCACTTTCCTGCCATCTCTGAGGTCTATTTGTCTTCTGTTTGTTGATTGGCTGTCTGTTTCTCTCTACCATGTGTCACACCCTCCATTAACTGAAGTCGGGGATAACTGCTCCTCAAAGTAAGCCAACAGCTCTCTCTCTCTCTCTCTCTCTCTCTCTCTCTCTCTCTCTCTCTCTCTCTCTCTCTCTCTCTTCTTTTTCCTCTCTTTTGTGTGTCCCCACACTAAGCCACCTATTTATGAAAAAGCTGTTTATGTGTAAAAGCAACCAGTGATCACACTTCTATTTTTGAGGTTGTTTTCTTGAAGATCTAACATTTCAAAGTTACTACATTTGTTTTCTTTTCCTAATTTGGTCGGCAGATCATAAAAGATTGTATTACAGCCAACATGTAAACAGGTGTCAGCAGGGTACTGAGGTCATGTTCTTGGTAATATTTCTGGAGATTTTACAGCTTGTTATGCTGAGTTTATATTTTATGATAACACACATTGCACACTGAATTTAGGGTTTCTTAAGGCTGATTCAATTCTTTTAGACAAAATTAGTTAATTTTGTAGGCAAAAAGAAAATTTAAATTAAAGGAATTCAGTATTTACCACTTACATCAGAGCATAATGTAGGGAGTTGGAGGAAAGTAGGAAGTAGAATATTGCAGAATATGTATTTGAAGATTTAAATGAAAATTAAAAATGCTTTTAATACTCTCAAAATTGTACTTAGTTTAGTTAGTGGCTGGTCAAAAATCTCTCAGGTACGTGAGGTTCTGAAGGAGGTTCTGTCCACTCTTGCTCTCCATCATCCCAGTGTTATACTACAGCCAAACACACACTTGCGCTTCCATTTACAGACACGTTTTGTTTCTGTTTGTCTGACAACTGAATGGTTATAAACTAGTGGTTTGATCACAGCTCATAAATGCTACCAGTTAAGCAGTATGAACAGTATTACCTGCGCTGCTGCACTGAAATACTCATCAAATCGCCATTTTATGGCCGAGAACTCATCTGACAAAAGTTTGTGTGATTAGGTTCATTTACATTTTGAATAAGTGTTCATAGACAAAGTTAGAAAGATGGCTTTGTAATTTCACTGCCTGACCAAGCTTAAGTTGTTATATTCCAAAAGCTTAATATTCCTTGTTTTTGAAATGCTTAGTTTTCAGGTATGAAAAACCCCACTGGCTTAGTGTTGATGAAAGGACAAAACAGAGAGAAACAGATACATTTCCAGATGTTGCTGACTCAGTCTCAGTCTTGTGCTGTCAAAGTCAAATAAGGTCAGTGTGAAGATGTCAATACTGTGGCTTTTTGGGAGGTAAGAATCTGTCCTGGGTTTGAATCAGGTGTGATGTGATTCGTCCATCAGTAATAAAGGCTTTGCAACACTTTCAGCCTGACACTCGTGTAAATAGAAGAAAGAGGTACATTGCAGAGGTATGTCAGAGGTATGTATAGAGAGCAGCTTTAGGGACATTCAGAATTTCGACACTGAAATCCAATTTCACACAAGTGACGGACAGTGAAGGAGGCATGGAGTCTGAATTATAAAATGGAGCAGAAGTAAATGGACTCGGAGCAAAGAAAATCATGAATGAAATTCGAACATAGAGGGAAAGATATGCATTTTAATGTGTGTAGACACACACACACACAGACTGTGTCTTCCTAAGCAGATCATCAAAAAATCAAAGGCAGTCAATGTTTGAATTAGCCCTCTGTTCTTCATCCAGCCTGTGCCTACTTTCTAGTGTTCCTGATAATAGAGCGTCACAGACTATAACATGGAATAAAGCGTTTGTGATGAGTTACACTGTTGATATGAATCATTCTGTGTTGCATCTTTCTTTCTTTTTGGGCCTCTAATGTTGTGGTAAGAAATGATAGGGAATTAGAAGAGGATGAGAGCTGGGGAGAGGAAGATTAAAGAATGAATGCAAAGGGGAGGATGAAAGAGAGATTGAAAAGAGGAAAAGGTAGAGGAAAGTGGGGAGTAGGGGGAGGGAAAGTTGCAGCAACAACAAGGTGTGTGTGTGTGTGCGAGTATGTTAGCACATCTAACAGGAAAAGTGGGCTGTTTCATAATATAGTGGAACGCTAAGCCACTAAAATGAAAAGTACACAGACCTGAGCTCCAGTGCGTGCTTGCGTGCGCGCACACACACACACACACACACACACACACACACACACACACACACACACACACACACACACACACACACACACACACGCACTTTTGTGACACATTGTGTCTGTTTCTGGCTCAGTATGTCACGTGTATTAACATTTCTCTTGTTTTTTTCCCCCTCGTTTTTTTATTCCATCTTCCTGCTCCCGGTTTCTTTTCCCTTTTCATCTTTTGTTGTGATACAATTTTCTGATCCTTCCATTTTTACCTTTTTTCCCCATCCTACTTTCTTTCTTTAACTAATTTATTCTATCCTTACTTTTTCCTTCCTTCCTCCTCACTTCCCTCCCTCATTTTTCCCACCTCCCTTCTGCTTCCCGGGACCCAGAGAAAGGTAACTGCTCTTCGTGGTGTGTTCAAGTGTGATCGTGCCTCTCCATTGTTTTCAGTAATCGTTGTGCCAAGACTCCCAACCCCCCCTTGTGCAATCACATCTGTCGCCTCAGGTATCAAATCAGTGGCTTTGCTTCGCCCAGAGACACTGTTGCTCTTTACAGGAGTGCAGCAGCACTACTGAAGATCTAAATCACTGGTGTTAAATCATCAGCGAGCCAGACCGGCCACAGGCTATTTCCTATTAAGAGTTGCATGCTGTTTTATAGCATTTTGATCCCCCAGAGATGGAACAGAAGTCATAAAAGAACCATTTGTAGTATGCAAGGCAAGGCCATTCATGCTGCTTTGGTGACACACTGCTCAAATGTCCCTGAACGAAGCGCACTGGACGCACACACACACACACACACACATTTCACTGTACTTTTCTTTCTGGCCAAAGGCGCAGAGCATTATCGACCCAAAGTGTGTGAGCACACAATTAAGCAGAGGAGACAGTCCGGATAATGGACTCATAAACACAAAGAGCCCGCTTTGATAAATGCCATATTTCTGTTTGTGTCTATGGTTATTTGGGAGTGTGCAGTGTGTGTGTGTGCGTATGTGTGTGTATCAGCTGCATCTGGTGACACTGCCATCCAGTTGGCTTCTCTGCATGTCCCCACTCCCCTCTTTGACTCTGCTTTTTGTGTTCACTCAATCATTTCAGTCCTGCCTGGAAACATATCCACCTACATTTTTGTTCTGCAGCTTGTCTCACCTGTTAATGAGGAAGAAATGTGTCTTTCTTTCATCTGTGTGTGTGTGTGTGTGTGTGTGTGTGTGTGTGTGTGTGTGTGTGTGTGTGTGTGTGTGTGTGCGTGTGCATGTGTGTGTGTGTGTGTGTGTGTGTGTGTGTGTGTGTGTGTGTGTGTGTGTGTGTGTGTGTGTGTGTGCGTGTGTGTGTGTGTATAGTATCTCTCACAAGCTGTGTTTCATCTCCCACCCACTTAGTACAGAAGGTTTCTTTCCTGGTGGAGCTTCCTCCCTCAGTCTCACCCTCATACTCTCCATGTTTTCCCCATGTGGTACCACTGTGAAGCGCTCAGCACATAGTTTCCTCGGGCACTGGGACACACATCTGCCTTCACGTATGCTTATGTGTGCCAACCTCTACTTTCAGTTCAGGAATGACTATGGATAGAAAAAAAACACAAAGCACACAACATGCCACATGTTAAAGGGGCTTTAAGTAATCTATTTATCAAAGAAACTTTGACTGCCGTACAAGAAATTACAGCCATACCCTTAAAGCTTATGACAGAGATGTTAATACACAAATAATGAAGCAACATTTCCACAATAAATGAGGGCGCTAATTAGAGCAGAGCCCTAACAAGAAATAGGTAAATATATAATGATGCAAAATGGGGTAATACTGTTGTGTGCTGTCATTTTTGAAATTTCTTGCAATTCATTTTGCTGGCTCTTTATTGCATTGTTAAACAGCTGACCGCAAACAAGTGCAAAGAGGGGGGATGGAACGTTTTAGTTTTCTTTTTGATGTTTGCAAAGAGTTACCTCCTGACAACACATAAAATGAAGAAAAAAGATTTGAAAAAGCCAACTCCAATAGAACAGTTCTTGACAAGGGGAATGAGAATAAAATGTGGGTTCAAATCCTGGGTGGGCTTTCAAATTGACAGTAATATATTACAATATTAGATATTTCAAGAGGCTGCTGATAATGCCAAAATTGAACCCAACAAACTCATGAAAAATACTGAAGAGAATGTAAAATACAGATTTGGCAATCATATCCACATATGCTATGTGCCCTCTGGGAAGATCTGTTTAATCTAACAGAAAAATGCAACAATGTATAAAGGACGCACTCCAAGGAGTCATACCAGGAGGCTTTGAGAGGAAGACTATAATCTATTTGCTGAAAAACCAGCTAGTAGCAGTGTGATAACATTAAGTGGATAAAATCTGACTCTCCCACATACAATATATGGAATGGATTAGACATTTGTTCCATCCCATAACACTTATGAGATGGAACAAATGTTATTAAGAGGAATTTACAAAGAGATAGTATTCAGTGATGATACCATTAATGTAGTGAGGTTATTTATCGTGTTTTGTTTTTTTCTTAGCCCTAAATAACCACAAATTGTTCTCTCCCATCTCCTTTATCAGACACACATATACACCAATTACATCATGCCACATGATAAAACAATTCCTTGTTCTATCAAGAAAAAAAGAAAGCAGTTTGCTAACCTCATTAGCAAACAGCTCTCTTTTTATCTTGGTTTTATTCTCCATCACTTCATTTTGATATTTATTGTGGTTTGTTCATTTACATCTCCTTCCACATACATATAACGTTAGAGGGCAGCTGGGGAATGTATAAAGAAACTGAAATTTGAATATATATATATATATATATATATATATATATATATATATATATATAAATGTACACACACTGGAAGATAACCCATCTGGTATGGTTTAATTACTGGATCATCTCTATTACAGGACAACAGAGATTCTTACTTTCTGCCCCTTTAACAAAGCAAAAAATGTTTGGTACATCTGCTGTAGAGGTGCATCAAGGTATCTTGTGTTTGTTTCTTGCACTAGAAAGTCATGTGTCTTCTGTCCGTGTTTCAGGGACTTTGCCTATGTGGCGAGAGACAAAAACACGCGGGTGCTGAAGTGCCACGTGTTCCGATGTGATACCCCTGCCGCAGCCATCGCCACAAGTCTCCACGAAATCTGCTCCAAGGTGGGTGTCATTACCGCAGCTGCCTCCGCATGAATGAGCTTATCTGGTGCCCTGAAACAAGCTATCAAGCTTTAATCAGAGTAACTTTTGAAAAGAGAAAAAAACTCTTTTCTGCTGATGCAGTTATCCAAAGGTACTTTTTAAGGTTGTACCTTAGATGCTACCCCTACATGCATGTTATAGAAGAACTAATAGCAGTGCAAGAGACACGATTTATGTTATCTTTTACTTGAGAAGTAAGAACTGAGGAGAGAGATAGAGGGAATGTTTAAGAGCCTTCACAGAGAGGAGAGGAGATAAGAGTTTTTGTGTGTGTGTGTGTGTGTGTGGGGGGGTACACATAAATATATGTAATGGGAAATACCTGGTAAATACAATCACATCATATTTCCAGATTTTACGCAATGATGATCACCTAACCCACCCCACAGTAGGCTCATGCACATATGATTATAGGCTGCAGTAAACCTGCCTAAAACAGATGTGGTTCTGAGACGTCCATTCTCAGCACAAAGTCTAAGACCCAAATTCCAGCAAAATACCAGCAACTCACTTTGCAATGCTTCTTCTGAATGAACCTTCCATCTGTTTGCACCTCTCCTCCCACTGGTGCACTGTACACCATAATACTACGCAAACAGGCAAAGAGCTCAAGGTGAGGAAAATACCACACTGTGAGTATGCCGAACATAATCATTTGGGCCTGTTGTGGGTCAGTCCTTATGATGTATTCCACATATGGCCCCTTTCGCTTGGCAGAAGAATTTGCAAATCCTCAGAAACAGATTCTCCTGCTGGCGGCTTTCATCAGGGTCAATGTTGACATTGTACAGATCAGCAGGTCTACTGCCAGCTGCAGCTGCATCATATGAATAAGTGGTGGCTGTAGCTGAGTAGTAGTGTCTGAATCTTCATCACTTAAAGGAGCAGTGCCTGAGACTCCATCATGTAAGCCAAAGATGGCTAAAGCCCTGTAATCATACATAGCGCTGGTCTCTTCTACTGGAACAAATAGTATCAGAATCTATGTAGTTTGAACCACTGAGAACTGAGGCTCTATCAAAGGCCACAGCAGAAGCTAAAACTCAGTCATAGTTTTCATCAGTGGCTACATCTTCCTCACTGGAACCAGCACTGTCTGATGCTCCATAATATGATTTAGTAGCAGTATAGCCCTGTTGCAACCTGCCTATATGTCAGCTTCATGGACACCAGGTACCACTGTGACCAACCTGTAGGCAATGCCATTTTATCTTTGTCTACTTGTTTCAGTTATTATCTGAATCTTATTACCCAGATTTCTGAATAGATGATTAAAGTTGAAATTAAGAAGCTCTGACATTTTGACTGAAATATGAAATACATTCAGCAATATTAAGGAATTAACTAGAAAATGCATTTCCTGCAGAAAATGCTTGTGAATGATGAAAAGCTAAATTGCTAGAGCAAAACTGAATTGCTGGCATAATTGCGTAAGAAGAAGGTGAAGTAGTAATAATAGTGGGAAAAGTGGGAATGGTTTTAATTAGTAATTTAATTAGTATTAGCATTTCATTGAAATGTTTAATAGTACCAATAATGTATTAAACAAAAGTGGAATATTTAATGTTTTTTTTTAAACGAAAAGTCATCGTATAGCATGTCGAAAAATCATAATATAGGTATGTCAAAAAAGTGATAAAAAATCATATTATAGCATGTTGAAAAAGTGATGAAAAATTCTTAATATAGTATGTTAAAGTCATAAAAAAGGTCATAGTAAGGTATGTCCAAGATAGTAGTGAGCTATAGACCTTTTTCACAGCAGACATTTTGACTTGTCAGAGTAGGAAAAGCACATCTGAAATTGATAACCTAAGTGTCCCAGTAAGCTATTTTCAGTGAGTCAGCATGCACAATACCAGGGCCTCTCTTAAGTGGAATGCAGCCAGCATTAATGGTTTTGAATACACCTGTGCTTTTCCTACTATGACATGTCAACATGTCTGCCGTGAAAAAGGTCTACTCCTAAGGCTTAGAGTTTGCTATTTTGTTTGATTATTTGTTCTTCACAAAAAAAGTCATAAAAAGTCATACTATAGCATGTCCAAAAAAGTGATAATAGTAATAGAAGTAATAGTATGGTATTTTGAAAAAAAAATCAAGGTATAGTATGTCAAAAAAAGTCATAAAAAAGTCATAGTACAGCATATCGAAAAAAAACGTCATGAAAAGGACCTGCCCAGACTTGGAGTCTAACCTGGGACAGTCTGTCAGTCTGCAGTGATTATTTGCTAGTTCTTTTTGGAGTAGTGCTAACCACTGAACCACTGTGCCCCCAAATGATTTATGTTGAAAACAGTTATAGCATATGTCGAAAAAAGCCATTATAAAGTCATAGTATACTATGTTGAAAAAGGTGAATAGGACCATCTGCACGGACTGGGTATCAAACATGGGTCAGAGACTGCAGTGACTATTTGCTGGTTGTCTATTGGAGCTGTGCTTACCACTGAGTCACTGTGCAACCAAAGAAATTATTTCGGAAACAGTTATAGCATAGTTTGTCAAAAAAAGCCATTAAAAAAAAAAGTCATAGTGTAGCATGTAGAAAAAAAAAAACGTCATGAAAAGGACCTGATTATTGATATATAATTTGTGTGGATAAAGTTAAAAAATGTGCGCATATCAGCGATCCAGAAATGTCGAGGATGTTTAACAAGGGCTGTCATTGAAGGAATGCTTCATCATTATTTGGAGGCTCACTGAGCCAAAAGTCCTAATGCTTAAATGAGCACATTGGCTGAAAGTTGACGTATACTATGGTTTGAAGTATAAATGGTGTAAAGAGAAAGTTTTAAGACGATGCTCTTTCTCCTCTGCACTGTAGCTGTGACATCACAACACACTCAGCAGTCCTTAAAACGCAGAAAAAGCTTAAAGAAGCACTAAACTTAAACAGTGGTAACACAAAAACTGTAAAATATATCAAAAAGCTGAATCATTTTCTAATAGCTGAAGGTTTGTTGTGAATAGTTTCAAGTGAATTACGTCTGTAGGTGAAAGTATGTGGGAGGATTAGCATTTAGAAGTGGAAGAAGCCTGAAGAAGATTTACATGTAAAGATTGCTGCATTGACTTTCAATGTATAAAAAAAAGCTTAATATTTTAAAAACTATAAATGGTGGAGAAAAGTTGACTACAAGCACAGATGTCCTTAAAGAGCTGAACATTTTGATATTTTAATGGTTTTTGTAGCTGAAAGTATGCAGAAGTAGTAGGCGACCAAAAATTGTATGGAAGAATCTGATGAGTGCTGCTGAATCAGCATTCACACAATTACAGTAATCAGTTTCTTGTAAGGAGATTAGTTGATGGGTGTAGTAGTATATTATTTGCGTGTAAACAAATTGTATGATTGTTTTGAACTTCTTGGACTGGCTTGACACATCACTGTGGTACACATAGCCTTCTGTACACAAAGCCTTCTGTACACAAAGATAAACCAGCCTGTCCGTAGTCCAGCAGTGACCTTATAACAGATGACTATACCTGGAACTACAGAGCTTCTCCCTAAGAGACATGTTGACCCATTTAGAGAGGACATTTTTATTTCTCCTGTTACTGTAACTTCTTCTTATCACATACCCTGAATTGAAGGAAGATCTGTGTGTCTGTATTTCTGTAGTTCTGTGTGTGTGTGTGTGTTTGTGTGTGTGTGTGTGTATGTATGTGCATGCGTGCGTGTGACCATGACTCTTCACACCGTCCATTTTAAACAGAGTGGTAGTTTTCTCTTTTCTGCAGCGGAGAAACGTGGTGACCTGAGTCTTTCAGTTGCGCAGCGGGCTTTATTTCTTTGTGTGTGTGTGTAGGGGGGGGGTGTTCCCCTGTTTGCAGAGTTGCAGACTCACCATAGACTTTAATAAATGACACCTATAATTAATCATGTATCGGTAACAGGTTGAGTGCAGCAGCTCAGTGCAGAGGCCATGCAGAATATTCAACACTTTTTAAACAGTATGTACACTGCAGCAGAAGAGCAAAGAAAAGAGAGAGAGAGACAGTTTCTTTCTTTTTAGATAGCTGAATTTAATATATCATTTGGAAGACAAGGTTTTAAAGGATAAGGCTGGTAATATTTTATGCTTATTTGTGAGACAATCTAAGCTTATTTGACCGCTGTTGTGTCCATTCAACCACGTCTTTTTTTCTCTTCTTATCTTTTCCCATTATGATCGCTTTTTTTCTTCTTTCTTTTTTTCTTGCCTCTCTTCTCTTTCTTCCCCTTCCTTTCATCTCTAGATTATGGCTGAAAGAAAAAGTGCCAAGGCTGCAGCTAGCAGTTCCTCCCAGACCGGCTCTGATGTACCCCTACAAGGTATACACACACCACACACACACACACACACACATATACACACACACACACACATGCACATATCGTTTTCTTTGAGTTTTCTTCTTTAGTAGTTTCCTCGTGAGAGAATTAGATTTGTCAGCCGTGTGTTATCATTCCCTGATGTGATTTCTTGTCTCACATTACAGCATTCCTTCACATCTGAAAGCATATACAGTATATGTGTTTAAAAAAAATAACCTTATCGCCTCAGGAGCGACTGTGAACATTTGTTAATAGAAAAGATAACAGTGTGTGGTTCAGTTACACACAGATAATGCTGACTTCAGAACAACTCGCTTCACAATCACTGAGTGTTATCCACCAAGCACTAATTCTATTCACCGTTTCCCATTTCGCTAAGTCCCACCGCTTGTTCCTCACAGTCCCAAGTAATTATAGGAAGAAAGAGAAAAGGCGCCTGCACAATTCACCCTCCACTTTAACTTCAGCTGGTGTGTGTAGCTGCTGAGCGTGGGGGAAAGGAGCTCCAACATCAGAATATAAAAGAACTATATTGGCTCTTCACTTACAGAGGCAGTCAACCTCATTAAAACCCAATTAGTGTTTCTTTCAGGCGAGGCCTGGTGCTCCACGGCTCATCCCAACCCCAGGATCAAAGAACTTATTGGTGAAACATCCCTCACATATTTTAAAGCTATTACTTGCCTGAGCTCACAGTCTTTTAACTGAAAGAAAACAGTTGGTATCCAGTGAGAGACGTTGTCCTTACAGTGGATAGACCAGTCCATGAGCTCTAGAGGTCCAGTGGATGGAAAACAGTTCTTGTTCTCGCCTGGAATCAATCTCTTCAGGGTAGCTGGGAGTGCGCAGTCCTGTGTTGGGACACATTTGAGCAGATTAGCACCGAATTGTTTTGGATGACCGCCAATACCAGGATAATGGCCCTACTGTCCTCATCTGATCTCGTCTGCCTGAGCTCTACTTTAAATATGGAATGAATGTATGAAAACCTCTTATTCATCATTCATGTAACTACTGTTTTCAAAGCTTTAGCAGTAAGATATTAAGGACTTTTTTCATGGAGTACACTGATGAGGTGAATCCAGGCTAAAGCCATTACCTCTGATTGATTTCCCTTATTCAGTCCATACTGACCACATGGAAGATGAGCTTATGATGAATTGTTAATCTCTGAAATCCGGTAATTAAGATGTGGATTGTGCAAAATGGGCTGGTTAATCTCTATTTAAAGTATGTGACCTCCAGCGGTTTAACTTCTCACCTTGATAAAGTGATGAGCAGGTGTACTACAGGACACTGTGACATCACTTTTGGGTGTGGTAGCAGGCGCAACAAAGCACACCCAACCACACACGGCTATGTTTAGGGGTGAGAAGGGCTTGAAACTTCAAAACACAGCTCTGCTATATATACAATTTTTAAATGATTATAGCATCTTTCAAAGTCAGAACTTTTTCAAATTGTACACATAGTGGCTAGAGGTGTTGAAATTAATCAAATAATCGATGCATCGAATCGATAATCGGCAGGCTCATAATCGATTATTTCTGTTTACAATTTAATGTAGGCCTAACAACATTTCTGTTTACATATTCTGTTATGTTTTGCACATTCAGGAAGTGCCATGTGCTCAGTGCTGTAGTTTTATGTATCCAATTTATTTAGTATTAGAGCACTGCAGAATGTTTGGTTTTTGAAGCTTGAAAAGCTATGAATTAAATATCCTACATGGCTTTAATAGAAAAGTTTATTTGACACATCGTGATGCATCGAGATATCGAATCGAATCAAATCGCTGACATGATAATCGTAAACAAATCGGGAGATCAGTGAAGATTCACACCTCTAATAGTGGCGTTAATAAATGCAAATTGTAATTTACCTGTGTGATATATTTTTGTATCTAGTCCTTTGCTATTTAACATTTCATTCAAAACATTTTTGGGGCATTTTGTGTTAATGAGTGCAAACAGAGGTCCATGGCTGCACTCAAGGTCAGCACCTTAAACTCTTAGGTACCCCTAAAATCAAGGTTTTAATATACCTGTTATACTTTACAGATATTGTTGGGTTTGTATATAAATAGTTACCACTAAAGTGAATGTGTCATTCAACAATAATGACCATTTCCTTTTGACTCAATAATAATTAATTCCATGTTGCAATTGGTTTTTATTTTTTAAATCCATGTTGACTAGCCAAACATCATATACTGTAGTTAATAACTAATGTCACCATGTTGTAGGTGCCCTTTTTAGTATTGCGTTGGATTTCTATAATGTTATCATTTAAAACATTGGAGGATTAACAACCTTTAAACTGTGCAGTTAAAAAAATGTAACCCAGTTTAGTGTTTAGCATTTACCTTGTCAGAAATCATCTCAAGCTAAAGCAGCTAATTGCATGGTGTGTTAATGGCGAGGTCCTGAGGGTAAGTGATGTTAACTTCATGGCTGATTGAGATGCAGGTGATACAACATCTTTGATCATCCCCATTCACTCATCCTTTCTGCCTACAGGCACAGCTGGGTTTTCATGTACAAAAAGTCCAGCATGCTTGTGTGTGAACATATTTTTCATGCCTTAATCATGTCAACAGCACCCTAAAATATTAAAATATTCACCAGTGTTTGTTTATTTCCCAAGTTTAAGCCAATTATTATGTGTGGACTTTGCTTTTGGAACTTCGCGTTAGATGTGAATGCTAAAATTCCCTGTAGGCACTCTGTGCGTGTGTGTTTTAATGTGTGTGTGTGTGTGTGTTTTCTCTCTGCAGAGTTTCCCATGCCAAAGACTGAGTTGGTGCAGAAGTTTCATGTGCTGTATCTGGGCATGACGTCTGTGTCTCGCCCCATAGGTAAACCTGAACTAATACTGAAAAACACACATCTCAACACATCCTGCACTGTCTCACTGCTCAGGCTCCCCTGTGTTTTGTCCTCAGGTATGGACATCATAAATGGAGCCGTAGAAAATCTCCTGTCGTCCACAGGCAAAGAGGACTGGACTCCTGTCATATTGAGTATTGCTGACACCACACTGGCTGTCATCAAAGAAAAGGCAAGGGACCTTCTGCTGCTGTCCTGAGGAGTAACAGATAAATAAAATATGTGAATGTGCTTGTAGATTAGAAAGGTAGATCTAATACACGTGTGTCAAACTCAAGGCCCGAGGGCCAAATCCGGCCCTTTGCCGATTTTGATCCGGCCCGCATTTCAATTTAGGTTCACAATAAATTTTGACCCATTCCCGACATTTTTGCCCCTTTTTCTGATGTTTTTGCCCCTTTTTCTGACGTTTGTGGTGCTTTTTTAGATAATATTGGCACTTTTTTCTATGATGGCTAAGCAACTTTTTTTCTGACTTTTTGGGGGCTTTATGTGGCCCAAACTCTAAGGGAGAAAGCTATATGAGACATGCAATAATGCAGTCAAAATATTTATACATACATGTCTGGCCCTTAATGTGATTCTCATTTTCCAGTCTGGCCCTTAGTGAAATTGAGTTTGACACCCCTGATACCCCTGACCTCTAATAGATCAGAGTGTAGCACGGATCTAATTCTTCTCTTGGCTGTGTGTGCAGGAAGAGGAAGAGGAGGTGTTGGTGGAGTGTCGAGTCCGCTTCTTGTCCTTCATGGGCGTGGGACGAGACGTGCACTCATTTGCCTTCATTATGGACACTGGGAGCCAGCATTTCCAGTGCCATGTTTTCTGGTGCGACCCCAACGCAGGCAGTGTCTCTGAGGCTGTGCAGGCAGCATGCGTGGTAAGTTCATAATTCTTCTGCTATGAAATATGTAATATGTTGTTGAATTGTCACTATTCCGAAAGGAATATTAAAACGTTTTGGTTACACTTTACTTGAAGATATCTACATAAGAGTGACATGACACTGTCATGAACATGTCATAAACATTATAAACAAGTCATAAACGTTAATGACATAACACTTCTTTTAGTAAGTGTCAGAATCGTATTAACCTGGAGTCCCAGTCTCTGTCACAATAATCATATATGTGATGTTTTAGGCGTATTGGCAGACATCCATTTATAATGTAGGCAATGGCATATAAAGAGCCTTTTTTCCATGTCCACTGAAGTTTCTCAGCTTGCACTCTTGTGTGGTCCAGATAGCTTTGCATAATAAATGGTTGTCTTTCGCAAAGCTACTTTTACTTTTATACTTGTGAGTACTTTTGCCATCTCTGGCTAAGAGTTAGATGAGAAGATCGATACTGCTCTCCTCATGTCTGAGAGCCCAAAACCCAAATGATAAAAACTCATCTAGTCCTGTCCTCCTCTTCCTCAGCTGCGGTATCAAAAGTGTCTGGTGGCACGACCGCCCTCCCAACGCGCTGGCTCCTCATCCTCGCCCTCTGCGGACACGGTGACACGCCGAGTGACCACCAGCGTGAAGCGTGGCGTCCAGTCTCTCATAGACACTCTGAAACCCAAGAAACAGCCATCGGAACTCCCCCAGCAATGACCGTCACCAGTGACCACGACACCCTCCCAGCCGACACCTCACACACTATCGCCACGGCAACACCTAGTCAGTACCAGCCATGGTAACCAAACGATGTACATACATGTTAACAAACACCACCGCAGATGAAGGAAAGAAGAACGATCCTCCAGTAAGCCTGATGATAATGAAAAACTATGACAAGAAAACGGATCTGTTTCATGAGGAGGAATAGAAAAGCTGGAGTCACTGGTTGAACTTTGACCTTTGAACGCTGCTGTGTCCAAGTGGAAACCACCTGCTGGCTTCACTGGCCCTTACTTTATGTGGATTTATGGGACTGGATAAATCATTTGATGAAGCAGACAGGACACAGGACAACCCAGAAGAAAAAGATCACATTTCTATTAATAGTCTGGTTTATGGAACCACTCATTGGTTTACTCCCATTGTCTTTCATGCTCTGTCCCTTCCTGTTAAAACATCAGGTCATCAGCACAGTGAGAGCTCCTGGACTGGACGCCTGAAACGCCAAGCTATGAACGCCTTCCAGGACAGACGAGGTGTCAACTTGCTGTCATGGCATTTTAACGGATGAATAAGAAAAAGAAGAAAAAAACAAGACCAGACAGACAAGACCTGCCAACACTCTCCCTCCCACCAAATGGCATACAAATATTTTGATCCCTTCGATGTGTGTTAAGACTTGAAACAAACAAAAAATTCAACATCTCCTTCGAGGATGAATGAATGAAGTGACTGTATTGATGATGTGTATGTAAATGATTGTATGTAGGAAGAGAGACTTTAGGGCACAGCAAATTGTAGATATAAGGGTGAGATGAGGTGTTGGCGACAAATGAGACAGATGTGTTGATTTTGCATGTTTTCTTGATGGGATGTGTTTTATGTTGATGAGTTTAAAAAGGGTCTCAGTACTTAGCACAAGTCATCTCCACCTGACCAGGACTGGATTTACACTGGCACAAAAGATCTGGCCTATTTCGGACCCATAGCTGAATAAAAGGTTATTCCCTGCCCCATTTACAGAATCACAATTTAGTCAATCGATGTATTTTTAATTCCATTCCTTGATGTGTCGATCAGCAAAAGAAAGGTAACCATTTTTAAAGTATTTAGAAGCTTTTAATTAGTTAAGATTGTAATTTGTTAGCATATATCATAAAGAAACTGAGTTTAAAAGCTCAAGAATGTTACGTTGCTTATGTTCAGACTTAATAACAATTTCCTCAGGAATCTTTATGCATACACAAGATTTATGTGGCAGCAAGAAAGATGGCAGATGTGAGGCACTCACTGGCTATATGAACACTGGTGCACAATAGTCTTTCCCCTGCTTGGACTACATGGAAAGATCAAATATGTGCCACACAGTAAGGCTTAACTATATGTTCTCTTCATCAGTAAATCCAGCCAGTCTACTCCCACTCTCTCTCTCTCTCTCTCTCTCACACACACACACACACACACACACACACACACACACACACACACACACACACACACACACACACAGCAGTAAATAAAAGTCTGCTGTCACTGCTATCAAAACCTTGATACTGCTCCTACGGCTCGTGGCCAGTACCTGCACTCCACGTAAACTCTATGAATGCAGTCCGATCGAAATGAAAAAGACACACACAAAAATATAATAAAATACAAGAAAGATGCTGTAAATCATTTCAGTTCTGTTCTTCACTCATCTCTACACCATGTGAATGTAATCTGTTGTGACAATAAATGCATTACCAAAAGAGACAGGAGTAGCTTCTTGAATATGTCCTTCAGTTGTGCAGGTCAGTGGAGCCCTCTATAATAGCTATTCATCATGTAGTGACATTGAAATGATATTAGTCCAGCCCTTTAAATATATGCCGTTTGATTAGGCTCTGACGCTCACAAAGACACTGTAATAATAAGTAAAAAATGGCTCTAGAAGCATTTAAGCTGACTTTTTTCTAATGCTCTATGTAATTTGGCAAATCAACAACACTGTATATATTTTGGTGTTAGATTTTAATACTGCTTTATTTAAGTAAGCACTTGGCACAATGATTAATACTTCTTTTATATTTGTGTTGGTGTTTGTGAGCTTAAAACAAAGGCCGGGATTTGAGCATAGCATCCTTGGAGAGACTGACACTGGAGCGGGAGAGGGGTACGCTGTGAGCTGCGGGCCTCCACTGGCTGTAGTTAAAGCTGGGGTGGCGTCCTGGTCGTCTGTGCGGAGGTGGGAAGAAGTCGGGGAAATGAACGGGAGGCAGGACAAGCACCACAGGCTTCAGCACCTCCTGATGAGCTCTGCGGGGACGGATACCCGGGGTAGCCGGGGGAGGGACAGGACGCAGAGTGGTGGTGGAAGTTGTAGTGCTCAAAACAGGGGGGATGCTTTTCTTGGATGCGCTGTTTTCTGGTTTGGAGGAAGAGAAGGAGCTGGGCACAGTGTTCTTTGAGGACTGCAGGCGCACTGCTTTGGCTTTTCCTGAAGGACAAAAACAGCGAGAGAGGTCAGAAGGAGAGGACTGGAATGTTGGACCAAAGTTCAGAAAGCATTGAGAAAAGGGTACATGCTGCACTAATTCTGTTCAAACCAAACTTTATTCCTTGCTACTCCTCTTAGCCAAAAGCTTAAAGGAACAGTTTGACGCTTAAGTCAGTTGTAAGTAAAATCTGGAACATACAGCTGATTTAGGGGGGGATATTTTGGTAAATATGCTTATTAATTTTTTGCTGCAAATTAGAGGAGAAGATTGATACCACTCATATTGGGAGTGGTATCAATCTTGTCATATAACTCTTATCAAGAAAGCAAATAAACATATTAACCAAAATGTCTCCTTAAATCAGCTGTATGTTCCAGATTTTACTTACAACAGAGGACTCAAGTAATCATGAGCACCTTGTAATGACTGCCTTCTGTTAGTAAATTCCAGATGTCCACACAGAGTAGTGCTGTTGCTGCCCTTGGTCTCTTGGTTTTTGGATTGAATACTGACAGAGAGGTGGGACTGAGAGCTGCGTGCATGAGTAGTTTTTGCCATCCTGTTGGGGTGTCCATGCTGCTCTTTTCTTGTTAGCTTTTTGGAACCGATCCTGTCCAGTATGCCTTTAGCATTTGCCCTGAGAAGCACGTCATGTGGTGCCTCTTTGACCACTGGCTCGGGCTGTTGAGAAGTGACAAAGCAATAGCTTTTATTTTCTAAGACATGACAGATCATTCTTCGGCTTCACCAAATGTATTGGTGAATGAAACATATTGTATACTGAAGCACACAGCCAGGTACCATATGACCTCACTAACCGACATGCCACGCAGACACAAAATCAAACGCAATAAATATTGCACGGTATTCTACTGAATAAGACATTTTGTGGCATCACATAAAGAAATGTATGCTTTATCTGTCTTAAAATGTACAATAATAATACATCCACATTGTTTAAGTACTAAGCAAAATCATATAATCAACATTTAATGGATATAATAAAAATACATTTGTTTACCATACAAGAAAATGTTTAATTAATGGTATAGGACCACCATATGTAAAAAAAAAAAAAAAAAAAAAAAAGAAAAGAGGGGAGGAGAGAGCCACCATGTCCTTGCTGCTGGCTGCAGGGTCACCTGCTGTCTCAGCACCAGCCTACTGCTCTCCCCAACGCCTGAATTATTCACAAGCACAGTGTACACTACGGGGACATGCAGCCTGTGTGGGTTTATGTGTGTGTGTGTGTTTTCTAAGTGCTTCCTTGTACTGTGTATGTTTGTACAAGCTGTTGGTAATTCTATGTACACAGGTATG
This sequence comes from Perca flavescens, assembly GCF_004354835.1. Classification (NCBI taxonomy): domain Eukaryota; kingdom Metazoa; phylum Chordata; class Actinopteri; order Perciformes; family Percidae; genus Perca; species Perca flavescens. Next base: position 20,110,971 of record NC_041340.1, read on the forward strand.
TGTGCATACATACTGTAAAGTGTGCAAGTGCATTTTTCACGTGCTTATTTGTGCGAATACACTCTGTGCACACAGGTAAACATGCTTCAGAAGCCCCGCTGTAATGCAGTCTTTGGTGGACGCCCTGAACTTCGTTGATGCTAACTCATAGAGACAGGGGGCGCTGAATTATTCAACAGACGCTCTCCATTGCCTCCCTTTCTTCCCCCTCACCCCTGTAAATCTCACTTCCTCACCATCTCCACTTACCAACTACGCCATAGTCTGTGAATCTCTCATTTCCTTCTAGACTCTGCCAAACTTAGCTTCCACACCGCACCCTGGAGCTGAACCAATTCTGTTTAAATACTTGCGTCCAAAATCATTACGTCCAATATATCTTGACAAATACACCCAAATGTATGAAACTCACTCTAAAGAATGACAAAAACAAAGTCAAAGTCAAAAGTGTAAGGTTCTAAATCCCCTATCAATATTGTCCAAATTCGTCCTTCAGAAGTAGGGGACTTTTAGGGGAAAGTCCAACTGTGATGTGTGTGTGATTTCTCTGGAAATTAGGCGAAACACATTACTTGACTGTCTTCATGATTCCCAGCTGTTTCTGTATGGAGGGCTCATAAACGACTTTACTGGGTGCCGCTGTGACAGACGATGTACGCGAGACAGCATTCAAACACTTATATAATTGCTATTTTTATGGCGCTTTTCAGAGTGCCACAATAACTTTTGATTAGCTTAGTTTATTGGAGGTAGGGAGGAAAAAAATCCTGTTTGAGGCACCATAACAGCAGTTTGATTATCTTTTCATCACTATCTGTGGATGTATAAAACATGATGGATGGCCAGAAAGGAACAGACACCACAGTGCAAGAGCCTGTGGGGGTAAAATGGCTTAATAACCCTGCACTGGCATAATAAGCATAAGAGCAGATTTCATAATGTGAGGGAGTATGTCGTAAATGTGGCTAGGTTGTGGATTATGAGGATGTGGGGAAGCCCGGTCACCCAGACTTGATGAGACTTGCAGATGCACCTTAACCAACCCTGAGGATCCACTGCAACACGCTGCACCTACAGCCTGGAGCTTCATTTTTATAACAAAAATAATAAAGAGGTAAAAGGAGGAGAACGGGTTAGACAGCGAGAGTCAGATGATAGTAGAGTGGAGATATGATGAGTTGGATAGGAGAGAGACTTTATGAAGCCATGAAAGCCTGTGACTAGACAAGACAGAATGCTTCCCGATTATTAATGTTCATAAAACAGCTGTATGTATCAGAAAGCTCCTTTCAGAAACAGAAATTGCTACAATAAACCCAAATCCTTTCAAAGACACTTCTATAGTGTCTAATTTCCAAGTGTAATTCACAAACACCTTCATACACACAAAAAAGTGGATTCCTACTTCTCCTTTAGGTAATAAAATCCAAGACCAATTCTCTGCTCTAACTGCAGCTCTAAAGCTAATGATTTAACTCCTCTCATCTCATCCTGACTTAATTTTACTTCTAAAACTGATTTCTTCACCCCGAATTTCAGCATTTATTCACACTCATCCCGTCACCTTCTCCTCCTTCATCTCACACTTTCTTTCTGGTTGCAGATTAGACTGGGACAAGACGCCTGCGTCTGTGACCCACCCTTCTCATTTCTTCTAGCAGCCTGACTTCTTTTCTCCTCTACTTTTTTCCACCTCAAGGGTTTGACCAAGTAGCTGCCACAGCCTGTGATGCGCATTTTCACCTGATCTCAACTTCAGTGGCCTGGTTCCCAACTTACCTTCCCCTTTTTGCCCCCCCCCCCCAAAACAAACACATTCAAAAGGGATCTGTTTCTATGCTTAGAAGACACACATGCTTCAGGTCCTCAGTGGATGAATTGTTTTTAAAAGATAGCTGGCAGCACAGCGACCTGCTTGATCATAATTCCCACGCTTGTCTTAAAGCTCACCAATCAAAGCTCTATCACCCGTCTCTGTTGTGTCAGTGTGTATCATAAGGGAGACGATCACGGGAGGGCTTATCAGGACTCAGAAGAAAGCAGGTGAAGGACAAGGGAGTTTTTCAGCAGGCATAAAGGATCAGTCAGTTTAGACAATAAAAAAATCTGTCACTCCGAAAAAGGTCAGGTCAGGTCCAGGGCTAATGTTGGAGGTTTTTTTTGTCATTGAAGACTGGACAGCTTTCCGGGCTGGATGCTAAATGAGCTTAATTTGTCCCTGCTTGTCTCTGGCTGAACTGCCTGGAAGCAGCAGTGGACCAGTATTTTCACATTTTGAAGGAGCTACAATAGATTGTGTTCAACAGGAAAAATGATCATGTAGGCCAATAAACCTTGAGGACATAAAGTATTGACTTTGCATTTTACCAATCCTCAACTTATTACAGTTTTTTGGAGGCAGTAGAGGAAAATAAAGACACTTAAAAAAAAAAAAGGTTTGCTTCTCAGTGGTGTGAAGAGTTTTACTCAGATGAACTACTGTCCCTCATCACTCTTCTTCTCTATACTTAATGAAATATTAAAATGTTAAATTGACCCTCCACTTCCTGTGGTGGATAAGTCTAGTGTTGAGATAAATAATATGGTGAATATTGGTGACGCAGATAAAATCCAACTGTGTCCACTCATCGGGGGTTAACCACTGCTTTGCTCTGTGAGATTTAAAAAAACAAAAAGCGTACCTCTCTGCTGAGAACAGCCAGGAAGCAGCCATTGCTCTGTTCTGAGGGCTCCAACATGAAGAAGGGCTCTGTTTCCTCTGGAGCCTCGGCATGGTCAGGAATGCTGAACGGGGATGGACTAAGCCTAGATGAAACACAAATATATACGAACAAAAACACAGTGTACAGATATACAGATAGCGGTTAAATAACTTAACATGAGCTACGTTATTTAACTCAGTAAATGCACCTAAGTCCACTAGTTGTCTAAGTAAAGCCAGTGTGAGCCATATCAATAATATTACGTTTGTGTTTTATTTATGCTAGCCAGAGACCTTGCCAGCACACTGGGCCAGCTTACTGCAAAGATGAATCAGTCTCGGAACATTCAGGTGTACAGGAATGGTAAACTTCAACACGTCTTATGTTCCACACACACACACACACACACACACACACACACACACACACACACACACACACACACACACACACACACACACACACACACAATTCAAAAATATAATAAAAAATGTCTAAGAGAAGGGAAGCTGTCTGAAAATGTTTTTTTCCCCTGCCCTTTTCACAGCATTTAGAGACATTAAATGGCACCTTTGATTATATTTTCTCCCTGAGATGTGTGAGACTTTTGACAGAAGCCTGCTTGAAGGGAAACAGACAAACAACCCAGCAGGCTGACAGACAGCGAGGCAAACAGACAAAGAGAGACAATGACAGATAGATGCAGAGAGTGCACCAGTGGTTCAGAGACCTGAGGCTGACCTGAAGTTTGCTTGTTTTGGTTCCCCCTCCTGCTCTGAGCGGGCCTTTGCTTGCTCCAGGGCTCTGCTCACCACCTCCTCGTTCTCCTCTTGGTATGAAGAACAGGTAGAGTACACCACTGCCAAAACCTTAGGGACTATACAAAAAAATGTGTGCATTGTATCAACATTCTGTATATATGTAAATATAATGTAGAATATACTTAACCTCTGTGTGTTACAACTATACTGCATTTCTAAATGAAAATAAATCAGAAAAACACATAAGAAATTAAAATGAAGCTGCTTTAGTGACAGGAGACACATTCAGTCGAAAAAGTTACTTCCCTTCATTTTATGACAATTAAATGTAATTATTCAAACTGAGCCATCCTCCGCATCAAGCACTCCCTTTGAAGAAATCAGTTCTTGAATATTAATTTCTTAGTACTGTTGTGTGTATATACATGGTTCATTTTTATTCAACTGCTGCTGGCTTGTAGATTTGTGAAGCTACCGGCCGTTTGATTTGCTTCATTTGAGCTTTGATTTCTTTCTTGCTCACTAATTACAGCCAGACACAAACAATTAACGTCGAGCTGATAACAAATAAAACCTGCTCAGATGTGGCAAACAAATGTGAAATATCGCTTTTAAAGGAAGCAGAACTGAGTCAAAAATACGAGATATTCACCCACCTCACATCTGGGACACTAAGGGCTATGAAGGTGCGTGTTGTATATGTCTGTGTGAGCAAATGTCTATGCTTGTGCTTATGTAGAGTCATTCAGACCATAGACTCAATTAAGCTAAATCACTCGATACACGCCCACCATTAATTAACAGTCCTATTAGAAAGGATCTACACTGGCAAAAAAAAAAAAACTTAGAAGAGGGCTGATCGATGGCAGTGTGATTAGAGGAGCTGGTTTTCATTGTCCCTAACAGAAAGACTCCAACTGCTCGATGAACATGACCCAGACCATCACAGAAAGAAGTGCACTGAACAATAAATACAAGGTGGACAGAGGCTGATGAATGGAGCTCATGGACGCAGATTAACACACCACTTAATGGAATAAAATACAAGACAGAGAATACAACTAAGCAGGAAAGCATTGGCTTTACAGAACTGTAATACCAGTATAGAATAACATATGATGTCATGTCCTAAAGTAGGTCCCTCCGTCATATTTAGTTCTACAGAATGTATGCAATGCAAAGCAGAATTACTAATCACTTGTTTAGAAATAAGCGAGGAATGCTGCAGGAGACTGTTGCTGACCGGCTCAGAGGAGTACATTAGCATTCCTAATTAAGACTCAGACGATCTCCCAGGGATACCACAGGCTTCAGTCTAATGGAATATGTGATTAGATAATTAGGAAGAATAAACTTCATTGTGTCAGAGAGGTGAGAGAGGCTACGCGCTCGAGCCTGAGCTCATATGCTGTGTGTGTGTGTGTGTGTGTGTGTGTGTGTGTGTGTGTGTGTGTGTGTGTGTGTGTGTGCGTGCGCTTATCAACAAGAGCAGGTGGTTCGACACTCACACTTCAAGGCGTGATCAATTTCCTTCCTCTGTTGGGCTACCAGAGCTTCCAGTTTGCTCTGGGCTATGGAGCCCTGGGATAGGTCCTGCAGCAGTTCTGTGTCTGAGAATGAGCAGAATCAAGGTTTTATTAGCTGATCTGTTTACGACTGTGCTGTGCATAACTATAGGTTATATAAAAGCAGCAACTCTAATATGAATGACATCCACATATGTAGATGGAAGGGCTTGCTTTGACAGGTTTGTTGAAGGGATTCAGATATGCAGCCTATGAGAGGACTGTGGGTGGATCATCAATAAGTATCTCTGAAACTAGATCAAATATGGCAATAAAATGAAATGGAAATTGTTACTCATAGTGACGGTCTTTATTTTCTGGTTAAACACAGTAAAAAGACGTAGAAAGATAAAGTAATGGTAACACTAATCAATACATTTGGCTGCATCAAACCTTAAAACTAGTTGACTACAACTTTACTTTTAAATCTTATTACATTTTTTTTTTTTGCTTTAAACCTAAAATAATATTGCTGCTCCAAAACATTTACTTCCATATTTTTCAAACAGACTTTTTATTGAACGTGTTGAAGTAGTAATAAGAGCTATACAGGGTTAGGAATTTGCATAATTTGCATTCACAGATTATGAGTTTGTGTGTTCATCGTTATGCAGTATGAACTCAGGATGCTATGAGTGCACAGTACCCTCAGCATCCTGAATGTTGTAGACTAACCAACAGTATGTGACTCTGTTCTATTTCAGCATGGACACAAACAGCTGTAATGTACACTAGATTACAACATGTATTTCTGAAATCCGCATAAATCGCCATGTACCTCCCTTCTCTTGCAGTATAAAGTCGACCGGGTTGCTGACTGCAGACACAGAACACTTAGGGGTTAACAGGACAACGCGCACCCTCTGAAGTCGCTTGTCACCGCCGTCCAAAGACTGGAAGACCTCTGATATCAGCTTCACATCTGGGTAGAATGCAGATAGAGTTTAACAATATCCCCCGTAATCACAAACACGCATTTGCTCAGTGCTTTAAGTATAATCACAATGTCCCGCTATATTTCCTTGTCGAAAAAATACCATGCCTGAAGGCGTCTTTTGTAATTATAAAAATGTCAGCTTTGTTACATGCGTTTACAGTAATTGTTCCCCTAATGACTAGCTGCGGTGGCAGCCACTATCAGCATATCATGTTTAGATGCAGCTTAGTATCTCAGCAGACATTGTCTGATTTTAAGTGCACTGCCTGCATGTTAAGAGCCTCTGAGAATTTTGCTGGCAACTACAAATTTTTCAACCAATATTCTCTTGGTCATGAAAAAGCCTGTCAAAATGTTATCAAATTTAAATCACTTCACTTTACCATAATGGTTATTAATCCAAAGTGGCCATTTGCAAAAAAAAAGGAGCAATAAGTTTGATGAAGTAGTGGATCAGTGTGACAAGGCCAACAGTTTCTCATTATCTTTCATTGAAGTAAAAACATTTTTTTCACTTTATGAGGTTTTTTAACATTAATATGAGTTCCCCCAGCCTGCCTATGGTCCCCCAGTAGATAGAAATGGCAATAGGTGTAAACCGAGCCCTGGGTATCCTGCTCTGCCTTTGAGAAAATGAAAGCTCAGATGGGCCGATCTGGAATCTTCTCCTTATGAGGTCATAAGGAGCAAGGTTACCTCCCCTTTCTCTGCTTTGCCCACCCAGAGAATTTGGCCCACCCATGAGAAAGAGCGACATCATGGCTTTCAAACGAGCAAAGTGGCAGTTGGTCAAGGCCTTTTGTCTCACATACAAAGACACTAACAGATACTGCACTCATGGACACATCCATGTTATGCCTACTCTTGCAGCCCATGGTAGTGACGGCCTGCTGCAGCTCCTCCCTCTCAGCGTTTGTACGATCACTGACACAAATGTAGACTGTGGGCTGGTAGTTGCTGTTGGCTTTATGCTTCTCTGCGATTAGGGAGGCCGTGTGGGAGACAGTGAGGCCAGAGAAGCAGCCCACCATAAGAACATCTCCTTCCTCTGGTAGCAGGGAGCACACTGCGTATGGGCCCAGGGTGCAAGATTTATCCTACAGACACATTGAGTGAAAGCATTAGTTTGATAAAGAGACCAACATACTTCAACAGAAGTGTCGGTTTCTGCACAACAGCAACACTCTGCAAACTGATGACACAAACTAAACTAAGAGAAAGAAGAAGAAAAAGTTACAGTGTTTGATAGTGGTAAATATAATTGAGGTGGGAATGGATGGGAGAGGAGAGGGGGTTTGGAACAGCTGTTGCAAAGCAGGTAGGGAGGCGAGAGGAGGAGAGGAGAAGAGGAAGCAAAGGAGGAATAGAGAGAAAGTATGAGAGAAACAGATTAAAACAAAGATGTCCTTCAATCATTAGGGTCCCCTCCGGAAAAAGTGCTGAACATATATCCCTGTGGAACCACTGGGCTGGCTTGAGTTTCTCTAGTTAATATCCAGATCACAGGGTTTATCAGGAAAGACAATCCAGGGTGGAGAAGAACAAGGACATTTGAAAAGAGAGAAAAATAGAGGAGAGACTGTGAAGGAGACTCATAAAATGGAGAGAGCAAGAGGTGATTAATTAGGCAGTGGTGTTGAATGTTTGATTGAATCTGGCTGCAAAATCTGATTTAACTGTGTTGTGGTGCTGTGTGCTGCTTACAGTTTGCATGGCAGCTTGACTTTAATGGAGTAGAAATTAAATGATTAAGCCGCTCTCCCCCTCCCAGAATAGAGGATTCTTTATGGCTCAAAGTGAAGTATGGCCAGATGAGAGGAACTGATGTGAAATATTTGTATCTGGGAAAACTAATCTTAGTTGGCGTAAGGGAACTCAGTCTTAAAATCAATTTGAGCATGTCCATTACCACTGTGAAATCATAAATATCAGAGAAGATTGATGGGGCTGAACAGATTTCTGACTTCATATTAAAGTCTGCAGGGAGAAGGCTGCTCTTATCAGAAACCTCTTCTCTCTGTGAAGCTCGTACCTGGATGATGAGTTTGTGGTTGCTAAGCAGTTTGGTGGTGTACAGCCGAGCTTTCAGCTGAGCAGGGAACACCAGTAGATCCCCACAGTGGGGATCCTGGCAGAAGGTCTGGTCCTCCAGCTGCCCAATCGATTTCACCTGGGAGAAGCCCACACGCTTCAGCACACTTTGGACCTCGTCAAGGCTGGAGGCGAGAAGAGAGGAGAGCAGATTTGTGGAAGCCCAAGAGAAGAGGGATGAAGGAAGGCAGGAAGAAGGTGAGAGGTGGGAGAAAGAGAAAGACTGTCATCATAGATAATAATAGCGTGGAGAATTGCTATGTGGCCTTTTAAAAGACTTTAGTACTAAAATGTGCTGGAAAAGCCATCAAGATACACACATGCACGCACGCACGCACGCACACGCACACGCACACACACACACACACCACTAGTCCCAACACACACACCACTAGTCCCAACAGGTGACCTTTACAGTCCGAGAGCTTGCTGAGGGTTGTTGCTGATTGAATCTGTCCACAGCAGCAGGATTTACACCTAACTGAATCAGCCTGTCAGGACACCTGCAAGAACACACATTGTGTTCTTGCGCACACGCACACGCACACGCACACACACACACACACACACACACACACACACACACACACACACACACACACACACACACACACACACACACACACACACACAGTCCAGTGGTTTAATTGGATGTCAGCTGAGCACATAGCCCATAAAACATTAGGCAGCAACCCAACTTAAAGGTCTGTGTATAGATGTGGGTGTAGATGCTTGCACACAATCTGTATTAAGCTTACAGTGCATTCTTGGGATTATGTACAGGTGTGTGCATGTACAGGTGTACTTTATCTGCTTCAGAGTGTGTGAGTGAGTAGTTTGTGTGTGCTCAGCTAACCAACCTGCTCCTCTGTGTGTTGATCCATGCGTAGAGTGGAAGGCTGCTTGATCTCTCCTGCTTCATCTTCACACTCTCCGGCAGGATACACTCAATGGACAAGAGATCATGTTTGATCCTGCAGCGGGCCAGAGAGGCTGCCAGCTTGGTTTTAAACCTACGTACAACATTTTTTTTTTTTTTTTTTTTTTTTTAGCTTTTCTATATTCTTAGTTTGTACTCTCCTTTTATACTTCCACTACGAGTTTCTGTTCTTCCTTCTACTTTTTTCTCTGTGTTATTATCTTTCCTTACCTTAGGATGTAGCTCTCCACAACTCTAACTTCTTGTACGATCTCGTCCTCCCCTTGGCGTTCCCGAGGGAAGAATTTTCTGTCCTGGAAGTCATAGAGCATGACGGCAACAAGGCTCATCTGATCATCTGGCTAAAGCATGAGAACAAAAAGTACAGTTAATTGGTGACTTGTGTTTTAACAGGAGAACAAAGAAAAATGAGGAACAAGGAGAGAGCCTGCATGCCTAACAGACAAATTTCAGATTTTTAATAACATGACTGACACAAGCTTTTAATTAGTGAATGGTTACGCCTCAAAGATCAGCTGCATATGGTACACATCTAGAATGTGCATGTGCATAAAACCAACACAACCTGATCTTATGTAATAGTGTACTGGTGATTGCTCTATTTTGGCAACCTTTTTTTTTTGGTTACCTAATGAGGGGTACAGTGCAGAGATACTATATATTGGTATTCATTTTGAGATCAAATGATCCAGTTTGCACACACACACACACACACACACACACACACACACACACACACACACACACACACACACACACACACACACACACACACACACAGTAGCTGATGAAGTAGATGTCCTGCCATGAACCCACTGCTGCCACTTAATTAAATATAGGAGAAAGCCTGAGTTATGTCTCTACCACTCCTCCTCTACAATTAACTCTATCCATTCAGCTCTCTACCCTCTTTCTTCCCCTCTCTCTCTCTCTCTCTCTCTCACTCTCTCAGGGTGGGAGGGCACCAGTCGCATTAGTGGCAGATGGTGTTCCACAGCAGCAACAGCTTGCAACATCCTCACTACTGGGCTAATGGGCCGAGAAGCTAGAACGCTACAAGGGTTTATGCTCCAGCTAAGGAATAAGCCAGCGCTTATTATTCATTCCAGAGGCTTTTCATTTCATTTTTTGGAAAGGTCGATTTCAGAGACAGGTTGTTATGGCACTCCATTTTCCTCTCTCGACCTTGTTCTCTCCAACTCCAGTTCTACTTTCCCATTACCAATGTCAAACCCTTGGGTGTGGGAAAAATCCCAGTCATTACAGTTTTTTTCGATTGCTAAACAACAGTGGGCACAACTGGAGTCACATGTGCAAATCTCTAACTACAGTCTCCACAGCAGCAGTTCATGTGGACCAAACTCTAGTTCATTTTTCATTGCTTGAACACAGTTTTCAAAAATCTACACACTTATCCCATGACTTTAACCACAATGTGCAAAACACTGTAGATTTACAGCACTTTGTTCAAATGCTAACACACTGCTGTCAAAACTGTAAACCACACATTCAAAACAGAATAGATTTCAGTCTGGTGCCTATCAAACACTGCTGATTGCAATTTTAGCTGAAAGCCTAAGCAGGTGTCTTATTTTAGACTAGTTAGTGAACATATATGGTATTAATATAGAGAAAGCTCAGAAAGCCTTTTTTTGTATACAAACACCAAATAAGAATGAAACAATTATACACTGTACCGTTTGAGAGAAACAGGTAAAAGAGCAAAGATACCAATATGTCCAGGTAAGATTAGGTTATGTACACAGCTATAAAAAAAAGTGAAAAACACTATATCTTTACAATAGTAAAACTGCGTTCTTACTGTTTTTCAGAAAGTAATGGAGGTGAAAGCAATAGAAACACCACATTCATTAGTATTTAGAGATGATGCAGACATCCAATGTGATGAAGAAAACCTGCCACATGATGCTGGAGAGAGGCAGGATTAGTCACACTATTCATTGGTACTGTTATGTACCTTTTAGTTTTTTTTTTTCCCAGTAATTCCATAAATTACTAGAGACAAAATACTTTAATGAAGAAAACTGCTGATTTTCATTCCTTCTTGTTTACCTTATGTAAAAATTGGTATGCTATACAATCTATATTTTTTCCTTAAATAAACTGTTGAGTAGTGTCAAGTCACTCAAATTGTTCAAACTGTAAAGATGAGAAAGTTTGTAATTTCTGTATTGGTGTTTGATGCCAGTGTTTTTACCATCAGTGTGTTCGGAGTGACGGTGTGTGTTATCTCAGTGAGGCCTGTGCATAGTGTTTGAGACGTGTGTTAAGAGTTGTGTTGCTTTGAATGAGTTTTGCAGGTGATGTGAACTGTTTAGCTCAGGTGACTGTAGGTAGTGCAGACTGTAGTTTGAGTTTTGCACGTGACTCCAGTTGTGCCCACTGTAAGTTGCCTGGTGACGGTGTCCCATGGTGGGAAACAGGCCTACAGTAAACATGCCTGCTGTGTTTAGTCACATAAACAGGTCTATGACATAAGAATATTTAAGATGATTCTAGATGTAGTTTAAGTTTCATTTGGCTCATTTCACATGGGGCTTAGGCGTATTTCATGTTAAATGTGCCAGTGTACCTAATATGCTTGCCTCACATCTACAATGTCACTCATTTTCATCCTACGCAGGATTTAGGCTTCATTTTCTCTCTCCGTTCTGATCAAATGCGCCTCGGGCTCATTTCAGCATGCAAGTCTATCTATAACTTCATTTTTCCATTGCTCATTTTTTTCCAGCTCACCTCTTCCCTCTCACCCACGTCTTTGTCCTCTATCTATCAAGGTTGAACTTTATAGATGCCAGTAGTGTAAAAGGAGGTAAGAGTGAGCTCTAAAGACTGTCTCATTGTGTCTTGGCTTTATTGTCTCACTGGAGGGATGCAGAGTAACGACCTGCCACCAACACATAGGGAGACCCATTCGTTTCACCCAGGGCCATATTTCACAAGGCTACAGTGTGTGTGTGTGTGTGTGTGTGTGTGTGTGTGTGTGTGTGTGTGTGTGTGTGTGTGGGGGATTGCTTTGCAAACACACATTCATGTGTATTAATGTGTCTGTATATGTGTGTGCCCTCTCTGAAGTAGACATTGGCTGTCTACAATCTGTGCACTCCATGACAGCTCAGTTTGCTGTTAACATATTCTTCATTCTTGCCTTCATGACTCTTTTTCTCTACTAGCTCTATCAGCTACGTGCACACAGACTAGCTTTGTGCATGTTTTATCACCATCTAGACTGTTAGAGAAGCAGCTAGAGCAGCCCTCCGCTTCCCCCAGCTTCTTTTATGTGGCGTGTTAAAAGTAGGACAAATGACAATCTCCTCCAGAGGATACCTCTTCATTTAAGTAGCAGAGCGTTCATCTACTGTCTAAGAGCCGCAGGTACACGGCTGTGCTGGGAATCTTTCTTTTACGTCTACCCAGCACAGCCTTAGTATCACTAATAACATTCAGCACACTGGTTCTAGAACGTACTTGGATAGACACTGTGCAGAAAACACTCAGACGCCGCATCATCCAAACACACCCCTTGGGCTGCTACATCATTTTGATTTCATCACTAATTAATGGGGAGTTTTGCTTGAGAAAACTAATAATGGAAAAGACACGGCCAGGCACATTCTGTCTCATAGTACCTTTTAGATGTGTTCCTCCAAAGGGAGCAATTGCCATTGATTAGGGTAGGGAATGTGAAAGACAGGAGGTGCTTTGTGAGTTGATGAAAGGAGTGTATCAGTGTAATACATCAATATTACTGTTACTGATTAGAGGTCTAGAGAACAGAACAAAGAGTATGGGGAGGATGAACAGCAGTTCATGAATATTGGAAAGCACTGAGTAAAGCACCGTCAAAGGCTTGTGAGCAAATGTTTAAGAAAACAGCGCAAGGTAAACAAAGCTATAGCCAAAGTAATAGCATGGGAAACTCCAAAACTTAAGTCTAGCCATTCTCACAGTCAAGAGGAATTAATATTTTTTAGCAAAACATTGAAAGTAACATAATGCCAACACACATTAAAGGATTCAACAAGTTTACTTCTCTTAATCTACTGCTGTATTAAAAAATACTGTTTCTATGGAACTCACTTACCATTGGCTTAGTGAGGTAAAAGCAGCTGTCAATAAGGATGTCCTCCAGCAGATCTTGATCTGTGCAGAAATGTAAGGTGGTGGAGAATTAAAACAAGGTTAGGTAGAAGGATGAAAATGGAGTAATAGCGATTTCCATTACTAATTATGTGTTTGAGTAATAACGAAGCATATTAGTGCCATTTTTTATATCAATGTCTAATTATCCCTAGAAACCAGTCTCGGCTCTATCATTTGGAGCATGGGATAGAGGACAATCACTCCTATATCCATTAACTGTTAGGATAGATGCTACAAAGGACAAATCCATATCTAATGATGAGAACAAAAAAAGAGAGAAAAGAGATTAAGACAAAGAGCAAGAGAGGCACCCCAAATGATAGTGATTTAATTTGAAAAGAGAATTCAATCTGATGGAGGGTTTAATTTCCCGTGATTAAACACTTATTTGGTGCTTAATTATAGTTAATTTGATTCTTCATTTGCCTCATTTCTTTCATTTATTGTGTCTGTGGTGGTGAGTGTGTGTGTGTGTGTGTGTATGTGTGTGTGTGTAATCAAAGGACTACTAACATTTATGACATTTAAAGTAATAAACAGGCTACATCTAAACATGATCAGTAAAACTAAATATAACAGGCATGCATGTATTTCATACCAGACTAGACTGTGTTTGTATGCCTTGTTACCTTCTTTATTTCATTCAATACGTTACTTACAAATGATGTAGTGGTGACTTGATGGACAAACATTATTGCCTTATTTTACACTATTATATTATACAGATACAGGACTTAATTATTATTATTTGATCAAATCAAAAGGTAACTATGTCCAGCAAGTGCTGCCTATCAGTTTTGTGTGGTTTCTCATCTCCATGCCCTGGCTATCATATCATGAAGGCAGCAACTGCCTCAAGCCTACGGGATGCTTTCTCTCTGAAATGCACATAAAGCACACACCCAGACTTATCTCTTCCATTCCCATCTGTGAACAGTGGGCTTTCCTTTTCAATACGAGGGAGATGGAGAGCCAGCAACACTATCCAGTTTATCATGCCAGGATTAAAGAACAGCTGCTTCCAAAGCCACTCTGCAGGTACAGTGTTTGCTCATTACACATTGGAAATGGGCAAAAAGATCATTTCATGAACGTGGATTTGTTTCTAGTGAGGTTGGGAAAAGCCTTTTTATGTTACTGCAGAGGAGTAAATAGAAAGGTGGGAATAAGATGCATGTGTTTGTTTAAGTGAGATCGCATGGTTTCAATATTAAAATTCCTGTGCAGTATGTGTCTACCACACCCATGGTTGCCTTCTTGGTTGATTCATATTCTTGACAGACAGACACACCTCTTAGGCTGCAAATAGGAGGTAAGCCCAGCCCTTCCACTGAGACACCATGGAAACCACAGACACTGCTGTTAACTTATCACAACATCTTAAATCATGCCAAACTGTACTCTGGGTCTCAGCCAAATGCACGCTGGGTAGATAGCGTGTAGGGCAGGACAAACACACACACACACACACACACACACATCTGCGTGCAGTTACATCAACATATACACACACACACACACACACACACACACACACACACACACACACACACACACACACACACACACACAACAGCCAGGTACACAAATAAATGTTTGCACGTAATAGAGCTTATCGTTTATTGAAGAAACAAATGCATATAATCAGCAGTGGTCTAATTTATAGCAGGTTTACAATAGTGGCCATTACTGCAGAAGGCCTTAAAGATAAGCCCTGAAGAGATAGCCACTCAGTGCACACAGAGCAGCTCAGACCCCTGAGGAAGTCATGATGGTGGTAGAGGTTATAGTCTTCTGCATGCTATAAATCACACACAGCAGGTTGAGTAAAACACAGAGACAATGCTTCTATAAATCACGTACAGTAGACACCTTTACACAACAGACACAGAGTCTGGGTTTTACTTGTGGGACAAGACAGATATTCTCAAATCAAAACTCCTCACTCTAGAAGTTGGCATGAAAAAAATGACTTGAAATCAGTCTAACAAGAAATAAATCCTACACCAGCAGGAGGCTCTCTAGTCATCACAGGACCCATGTTGAAGTTGTGCGTTTTGTGGCTTCCATCCAGGTATAACACAATGAGCAGTGACTGATGGTGACTGTAGTCAAACAAATCCTCAGTGAAAGAGCCAGACCTGAATGCAGGCTCCTCTTCTCTTGAGCCAGGTCTTTGTCTCACAATGTTTCCTCATCAGTGCACCAGATTGCACATTAATCTAACACCAGCCAAAAAAGGTACAAGTTATACAATCACCAGTTTGGACTAAATGGCAGATCTGTCTTACATATTATGCACATGCACAATTTAATATTTGCCGCGGCATACTGGTGGTGATAGCTGTTCTGATTGTGGTCAAGGACAACAAATACAGCCTTTCTCTCTCATGCTCTAAATCCAGCCGAACACAAAGTGGTCCAAAGAAATGTTCTAGCTGCACACAGAGAATACAGCAGCCACAGTCATCTGACAAGGGCGTTTGGCACCCCAGCTGGACAGTATGGACAATGAGGCAGAAACACTCAAAGGAGTAGCCAGTGGGAAAAAAGGAGGAAAGAGGAGGGGGGGGGGTGCGCTCTCATGGCCAGCGACAAGGTCAGCTTTTTTTTTTTTTTATACCAGTAAAAATCCCACAAAAATAGCTTTACATAGCTTCATAAAACTGCACATACCTTGAGCACTGAGAACACAAGGTAGAACAAGCCAACAAGGAATGAAACCTTGCCAAGCTAAAATGCCTCTAGGTCAGTGATCACGCAGGCAGTCACTCACATATGAAAAACTTTTTTTTTTGAAAGAGGCAGGAGAGGTCAAAGAAATACAAAAGCCCTGAAGATATAAAAAAAGAGACAGAATGAAGTGAAGGAGAAGGCAGGGAAGTGCTAATATTTGTCATTTGGCCGACTTCGGCTTCGTCTTTGTCTATGAAATGTCAAATCCACACCAGGGTAAACATCATCACCAAGTCAAACTCCATCTTTTAGTATTGACTGACAATCGCAGCAACGGACTAGTCTGCGTCCTCAGCCACCAATGATGCGCTTACTGAATGACTTTTTTCTTTTAAGCAGATAAGAGTTATAATCACAAGATCAATACCAGAGCTCATTGGCATTTTGTTCCGCTTGTTTTTCGCTGCTGTAGCATTTTCTTCTTTAGGTTAACAACTGACCTCAGCTCAATTTTGGACCAGTCAGTCCAAGTGCTCAGTACAGTGCACGAATATGTGCAGTGATGTGTCTCTGTGTCTCTGTGTGTGTGTGTGTGTGTGTGTGTGTGTGTGTGTGTGTGTGTGTGTGTGTGTGTGTGTGTGTGTGTGTGTGTGTGTGTGTGTGTGTGTGTGTGTGTGTGTGTGTGTGTGTGTGCGTGTGTGTGTGCGGCTGCCAGCATGGGTGTGTGTCACTAGCAAATCAATTTCTGCACCAAAAGTCAGGCTGTTCGTAGGAGGAGGAAGAGAGGAGATTAACATTGGCTTCCAGGCCGTGTCGTTTCCTCTGCACCCAATTTAACCACACAGCCAGCCCGAGAGAATCTAACATGTGACCAAAATACGTATGTGACTGAGGCAAGTCGACAATCACGTCTCTATAACCGGAGTTAAGTTTCATTGATTATCAGTAGCAAGCCGCTCTGTCAATTTGTTGTTATATGTGCAAATACACCCAACTGTAGCAATGGACACTGATTTCACCTAAGATACAGGAAAACGCCTACTTCTTTTTTTCTATTAGACCATGGTCCAAGTAAAAAATATAATATATATTATATATTTTATCATCAAATTATGATATTATGATTCAAGATCAGAAATAATGTAACTAGTGCAGGTATCTTCCTATAATCCTTTAAGTTAGCCAATGATGGCCTTTGTAGCGCCTCCTTTGTTTAAGTTATCTCTGTTGCTAGCAGAAACTCTACGAATGAACTAATTCCATAAATGTCAGACATGGAGGACGGAGAACTGTAATAACATAGCACTGATAAGAAATATAATATTTGTCTTTGAAATGAACTCTGAACAAAAGGGGGATTCAATTTAACAAGAAATGCGGTATATTGTAATTGTCAAGCAGGCCATTTTTCCTTCTAAGCAAATTCCTCATCCTGGTTGGTGTATACATGCATCCTCTCATAGAGAGAAGAAATGGGTGATGGATGAAAACGATGTCCTGGCAATATGATCTCTAAGGTCTCTCTTATTATTATCCTTAGCACTCTCGTCGATTTCTCCCAGCAATGTACAGGTAAGTACTATAGCCTACAGCTGTAAAACTAATATAGGTTACTGCAACAAGGCTGGGGCTTGTGATGATGAATATTATGAGGTGATCTGCATTAATTGTGGGACATGTAGGCCTAAGGCTTATCCAAGTTCAGCGGATGGATAGTGAGAAGGAAAAAAATCTATCATGGCTACGAGGGTGTTCCTGCTACCTGACCTCTCCATCCACTGAATACGCATTAAATCGATTACAGCCAGATTCCTGCACTGACAGTCAGCTCACCTCCACTCCCTTATCACCTTGGTGATTACACACCCCTGTGACTTCAGACACCCAGACCCCACCCTTGTCCCAGATAACAGATTATGGGCCAGATTGATTTGTAGCATCACACACAATTCCCCCTGGTCATTCAAGTAGTTTTTTTCTTTTCTACTTACCCTTCATCAATCTATCCTTATCCAATTCTTCCTGTCAATTAAATTCAACAGGGCTATTCATTCTCATTTCAAGTGGCTGTTTGTTTGCCTGTAATCAAATAGTTTTACTTTAAATTTAACGCACCTGCAATTATTCAAAATAGGTGTTGCTGAACACCTTTTGCTGATGTCCGAACTCGCCCAGAACACACAACGTAAGTGAATAAAGTGTGTGGACGTGTACATACATGTGCAAGATTGACAGGATAAGGAAAGACGGAGGGGAAAAGGGAAAAACAGTTATGACAAAAGGTTAAACAAATCCAACTAATTCCATTTACACACTCACATTTAAGTGTATTGAAGGCCAGCTCATAAGATGTACGTTGCATCTCCTCATTTTTTACTTCAGATAAGGAGAGCCCTCTTTCTTTGCCATAATTCACCAACCGGTGTGCAGCGGGCTTCTCCAGGTGGTTCTTCTGGAAGATGACTGACGCCAGCAGGTAGACTCTATCTGGAAAGCCCAGCTGACCTTCGCCGGTGGTCTGGAGCTCTGGAGAAATAGCATGGATGTCGTCGTCGGCTGGCTTCTCCAAAGGTGTCACATCCTTGCTCCCTGCAGTCTGGGTGCCAGCCTTTTTTGTCTTGTACATGGACGAGCGAAAAAGACGCCCTCCAATGTTTTTATTTTTTGCCATTTTCTCAGTATTTTCTCACACCTGAAAACACACCATGACATTCTTACTTTGGGGACTTAGCTAAATAATGCACAAACCATAGTTTGACATTTAAAACAACATTTGTGATTTGGGGTAATACAATTTACTTCACTTCACTTTACAGATTAAAGTCATTTATAAGCAAAATTAGTTAAGTAACGTTATCGCTAAGTTAAATAAGCTATTTTTGAATAAATGCCCAGCCCTAAATATTATAGCAAAATTTCATCTAAATAAACTGTTAGCTACCGTTACACTCAAAGCTAGCTAATATTTAGCTATAGCCATAATTTAATGTTAATTAATCTAACGTTAACCAGGTTGCAGGACATTTGATTAATCGTTACCTAGCTAGCTAACTAGCTAGCTAACTAACGAATGATTTGTTAAAGTAACGTTAACGTTAAGCTATCTTACTAGCTAGCTAGTTAACGACACTGCTTTAACCAGGCTGACTGTCTGTTAGCAGCAGCCCTAAACTAGGAAACATGTCGGTGTAAATCACGTTACCTTATGAGAAGAGTGTCCTCTTTTCTCTTCTAAAAATATTGTACTCGTATCCGGGACTCTTCATATTTACCGGTGTAACGTTAAGTATGTAACGTCAACGGTACTTTAACGGCACTGCTGCAGGTTGTTCTGTTAACCTTGACTCGAAGCAAAGTTTTAACTGCCAATAAAATCCCCACTATAAATCTGGGTCCGCGGTGAGGCGATGGGCGTCGCCACAGATGAAAATCACCCTGCTTCTACCCTTGACTCGCTTCTCATTAATTTGAAAAAAAATTATTTTAAGTCTTTAGGTATAACAGAGTAACGTTAGTGTCTCCACTTAAAAACAAACTTTTCCAAATGTCTGTCAACATTGTGGAGCATTTTCGATTCGCGTGTTCTTTCACCATGGCAACCACATGCTAATTTCAAGGTCCTGTTCTTCACGGTTCAAGAATTAATCCCCTTAACGCTGGATGTCCTCTGTCTATCTGGTACATTGTAGCTAGGCCTTTTAAAGTTTTACAGAGCAATATGCCAAAGGAAAGCTAATGACAACACTGGTGGACAGTAGCCTACATAAACCTAATTCAGTTGTATATGGCATGCAGCTGCTGTTTTCAAAACTATAGGTAATATCCAGCCTAATTGTAATCATTCCATATTTGTTCCCAAAAACACTCATGTCACATAATTTGGTATATTTTGTATACTGTTTGTTTGCAGTTTTGTATATTTGAACTGAAACCTATTTCAATTGTAAAGTGAAATCAAATCAAAGTTTTTTACACTATGTCCAGACACTTCAAATTTCTTTCCATAGAATCAGAGTCAGTGACCCTTTTAAACTACTAAACAGTAGTGCAATGAAGGTATTTCGGTTTTTATTTTTCAAAATGCTTTTTTATTAAAATCTCTTCCTTGTAAGAAAATAGAGATTAGGCCTACTGTGTAATTTAAGTATGATGTAAGTCACAATCATGGTAAACAAAGTACTCAATCAATAAGACAGTATAAAAATAGTCAAAGTGAAATATCAAAAGCAAAATATAGCCTACGTAAAGTATGGAAAGTAAAAGTACTCATAATGCAAAATGGCCCCTCTAAGAGTGGTACATTCATAGATATAGAAAAACTATATCTATGAGTACGTTATTATAGCCTATTGTTTTATTATGATTGATGAATTACCATGTCAGCAGCATGTAAATGCTGCAGCTGGTTGTCAGTTTTAAAATGACCATATGTTTAAAAATCTTAAATCTGCAAAAAGAACTCCATATTGTGGAGTATTAGAATAAAATAGCACAAAATGGGAACACTCATGTAAAGTTGAGTTGAGTAAAATTACTTAGTTCTGTTCCACCACTGGTTTGTCAGTGGTGGAAATACTGTTCATTCTGTTTGTAAATCTAGTGCTAGATAATGCTTCTCCATTTGCAATTTTGTGAAGCACATGGGAATTTCCCCAGCAGTCTTTTCCTTCAGTGCCTGAGCTGCTACGCCTGTCCACATTACATGGTTCACACTTCTCCTGGTCTCCCATGGCGATTATAGCCTGCTGTGGCCCCTGCCACTCACTGAGCTCTAATAGAAAGCAATGCAGTCGGCTTCTCGCAGACAGAAAATTTAAGATATTCTAACTTATATCAAATGCATCGTGCTTCAGCATGAAAATCACAGAGGATAAAAAAACATTGACATTGGCTCATGTGATTTCTTCCGAACAGAGCCCACCCTGGCGAGACTCAACCAAACAATCAACAGGCGGGCTGCCTGCTGCCCCAGCATTTTTTACATAGCCTCCAGATTTAATTATGGAATTGCAGTAAGGCATATGCCATTCAATACCATTGATGACTAATACTAATATTAAAACTAGACTATTAATCTTTTTTCACCTCTCAGTTGTGAAATGTTGTGAGTAGCTGATAAAAAAAAACATGGGGAATAATTCTGAGGTGCAGATCTTGTGCACTCATGTAGCTTTAAAATTAAGCTCTGGGTCATCCACCACCCAAATGTTATGTGGGAAATGAGCGCCCTCTACTGTAAGATTAAGTTATTGAGATTAAAAATCTGGAAGAGATAATTGCTTAATATCCTGTTTCCTTCAATATCAATCTGACTCCATTCTGCCTCTTCTGTTTATTGCATTCACATTCCCTACCTACTGTAGTGCGTCATTTTAAAAGAGGTATATACAAATCTATAGCAATACATAATAAATGCAACATACGTTTTATGAAAAAGCACCAGATTTATGTGTGAAATCTAGTAAAGTAGAAACTTGCACATAAATGTAAATATTAAGTGAAGTACAAGTGCCTCAAAACTCTACTTAAGTACAGTACTTGAATGGATGTAGTTTACTTTTCACCTCTGGTATCAACAATGTTAGGTTCCTTTCCTTCCTTATTGTTCTTTATTCTTTCCTGTTCCTTTCACCTTGCACACACAAACACACATTGACTTGACTTTCCAAGTTTAAGGTATGGGTTTTCGGAAGAGTGGGGGTGTGCTCATTGTGTTACATAATTTATGCTCCATATTACCTTACATCTTCACTGCCCTGGCTGCGCTACAAACAAAGCTTGCTCATTAACTATTCACTGGATGATTTTGAACAGAGAAATTATTCTCCACATCCGGAGGGTGTGTTGACGCTGGGTCTCTCAGCCCCAGGCGTCTAATTACACTGTAGTGAATAACACATGTGCTGTCTCTCCACTGGTCATATTTTAACTTAATAGAAGATCCGTTTACATGTATTCAATGGTCAGATGATAAAGCACCTAAAGTAGCTACATATCAAAGCCATGATTGATGGAGATGGTAAAATGCTGAACATTGACAACATGCTATCAATAGAGGTGGTAAGGACTGTATAGGAAGAAAAGTAGCCAAAACGCATGGCAGTCAACAGAAAACAATGATTTAACAAAAATGCATTGTATTTAATTTCCCTTTAATTAAAAGTACTCTGCACTGCCTGCATGTATTATCATAGTTTGGTCCATTTTGTTTGGTTTTAGATGACCAGAGAATGTAAAGTTGATATAGGACACTATATTATCAATTAAGAAATCATGAGATTCAACATTTTGTCACTGTTCAAAAACATGTGCATGTGCTATATATATGTACATGGATAAAAACAGTGAAGGCAAAGTCAAATGTTTCATTTCAAATCCCTTTAATCTACACTGTTATTATTAATGATAAAGCAAAAGCTACAAAGTCCATATATTTTTCATTGTACATGTTTATAAAAAAAAACTAAATAGTTTTATTTAAGCAAAAAGAGTTAATTGAGTTAAATATAAAGAAATCTGTAGCATCATGGTGCATTGCCAATGATGAGGATGCTCATGAGGAAGACCATGATGAAGAAGATCCACATGAAGAATCTGTCCATCACCTTAGCGATCTTCTTCCATTCTGCCCCTTTGGCGCATGTGGCCCTCTGCTCTCGGAAACAGTTGGCAATATATTCAACATTGCGCACCAGCTTGGTGTCCACACCAGAGAAGCCGCTGCCGTGACTGCAGAATACACATGGGCCGAAGGTAACAGAGGGGCCTTGAGGTGGAGGCTTTTTGTCTTCAGGGCAGCAGGGGACCTTCTGGTCTTCTTTACAGCAGTCACCTGTTGGGATTTTCCCATTAGAGCCTTCATATTTCCCAGGTGCAAAGCTGGGGAAGTGGCTCCTCTCTTCTCTGGTGATGTGGTGCTGGGCTTTCAGTCTGGGGTGGTGTTGTGGCTTGGGGGTCTGAGGTCTGGGGTTTTTGCGACCCTGCCAGTCCTGTCGGCTACTGTGGCTCCCTGGTTTACCATTTGCATGAAACTGGGAGTTGAGGTGCTGATGACAGATGTCATCCTGGAAGAAGTGAGAAGACGATGAAGAGGAGGAGGAGGAGGCAGTGGCACAGTTCTCGCCCACCTCATAAACAAAGAAAATCTTGGACATGTAGTCAATGATGAGGACTTTTGCCCAGTGGGGGACTGGTTTGGCCTCTGGACCACAGAAGTGGATGTTCATGATGAAGATGGTAAGAGATGTGGAGGCCGTGACCATGGTCATAGTGGCAATATAGTACTTCCCTGTGTAACAGGAACAAAAACAACAACAAAAATAGGTACTTATTTGACTTATGTCTTGTGTTGCCTGTAGAGATTTCACTCAGATATAAAACCATACTAGCAGCGTTCAGGCTGTACTTACATAGACGTGATTGCAAGCCACTATAATACCTCTAAAGATGCTGTACATATTGGCTTTAACACAATCCTAAGCAAATACACTCTTACCTATAAGGGGCACACTCTCGGATGGAGGCATGCTCTCAGCCACCATCAGCTGAAACACAGTGAGAGCCAGAAGAACGGTCACTCCGAGGGAAACCTTCTCCCCAGAGTCTGCAGGCAGGTAGAAACCCAGAGGAGCCAAGAAGGAGATGAGGAAGCAGGGGAGGAGGAGGTTGAAGATGTAAAAGGAGGAGCGGCGCTGCAAGAGCACTGTATAGGTGATGTCTGGATACGGGTCAGAGCAACAGCCGTACATGATGACGTTCTTGGTGGCCGGCATCCCGTGACACTCCCACTCCACATTTTCCACAAAGTCTGACAGGTCACCGCTGTCCATGCCCATAATGATGTCTACCTGGAATTAGGGTAATGGATGAGTTGGTGTTGAGGAGGTATACAATCAGCTCAGTTACCCTAGTGTATCATTTAACCGAGTCAACTGACCTGATACATTTAGATGACACAGATCATCATCATCCTTGTGGATAAAAAGTGAGAATGGTACAGGTTTTTCTACAAACCTGGTTGCCATTGTAGGTCCAGGAACCAAAAGTCAGGTTACATTCCTGGCTGTCAAAGGGGAAGTAGGAGACGTCCACCACACAGGAGCTCTTAGTGATGGCAGGAGCATCCCAGGTTAGCTCTCCATTGTAGCGCAGTCTCACATTGGTGTCCATTGGCCCTGAGAAGTCATCGTCAGCTCTGGAGGAGGTGAAAAAGTTGACACAAATGTGTTATTTGGTTAAATGGTGAATATTGTATGCTTTTGAGACTGAGTTACCTGTGTATTAAACACACCTTCACAGTCTAATATGAGCCAATACAAAAGGCTTGCAATATAACCCACACTAAAAGGTTGATTCTATACACTGTGATCTCTGATCCATTTATTGCAGGGTTTTTGTAATGGACTCCATTAACCCCTAATAAACTAATAACTCATAACATAAAGCATTTGTGCATTGTATATATTATATGATTATGGCTAATTAAATATAGATTAATTACAATACTTTATACTTATGTATAACGGTATGAATTCTGTTTGACAGTGGCTGTGATCATGTAAGACAACCTTTTAAAAATGCTTATAAAAAACATTTACCTACATATGCTGCATATTTCTAATAAATGTTTAGGCTGACCTAATTTTATTTGTTTTAATCTATTTAAATTTGTGTTGACTACTGCACTTACTCTGCAGTCATATAATTTAAGATTATTACTGTAAAAGTATAATGATAATCTTACAATTATTGAGATTATTAGTGAAGTGCCAAATTACATAGAGCATAAGAAAAAAAGTCACCTTAAATGCTTCTAGAGCCATTTTTTTACTTATTATTACACTATAATTATTACAGTGTCTTTGTGAGCGTCAGAGCCTAATCAAACGGCATATATTTAAATGGCTGGACTAATATCATTTCAATGTCACTACATGATGAATAGCTATTATAGAGGGCTCCACTGACCTGCACAACTGAAGGACATATTCAAGAAGCTACTCCTGTCTCTTTTGGTAATGCATTTATTGTCACAACAGATTACGTTCACATGGTGTAGAGATGAGTGAAGAACAGAACTGAAATGATTTACAGCATCTTTCTTGTATTTTTTTTTGTGTGTGTCTTTTTCATTGTAGCTCGGACTGCATTCATGGAGTTTATGTGGAGTGCAGGTACTGGCCACGAGCCGTAGGAGCAGTATCAAGGTTTTGATAGCAGTGACAGCAGACTTTTATTTACTGCTGTGTAAATGTGCATGTGTGTGTGTGTGTGTGTGTGTGTGTGTGTGTGTGTGTGTGTGTGTGTGTGTGTGTGTGTGTGTGTGTGTGTGTGTGTGTGAGTGTGTGTGTGTGTGTGTGCGTGCGTGCGTGCGTGCGTGTGTGTGTGTGACGTACGGGCGTACTTGTTATAGAGAACGAGGTCGGGCCTCCACACAAGGCTGCTGGGGATGTGGATCACCTCCAGCCCGTCATAGTCCTCTTTATCCCACTTCAGGTAGGCATCATGCCACGTCTGCCTGATCCACAGGTAAGCAATCAGCACCTGGTTCCTCTCATCCTTCTCACACACACACACACACACACACACACACACACACACACACACACACACGCACGCACGCACGCACGCACGCACACACACACACACACACACACACACACACAGTCACAACTGTCACAAACAATGGATCGATACTAACAGCAGCTAAAAGAAGGATCCTCTTGGTCTCCTTTTCATTTCTCTGTTGCTCATTAACTCTCTATGAGCATTACGAGGGGTTCAGATTATCACTACAGCTGAAATCCAGACTTGTCTGTCAATATCAGGTGGATGAGTAGAGGTGCTTGCTGATGGGGGTGGGTGGGGGTGGTCTTGGTATTGCTGCCAGAGCCTTACTGAAGCGATCCAATGAAAACATAAACGCTTTGGGTAATAGGACACTCCAACACAAACACTATCTTATTCCTTCTCTGGCCATTCACTCCTCGCTTCCCAAACATTAGTCAAACTATCAGCCCTACATTAAGTAGGAGAGCTGTTTTCTCTCTTTTCAAGCACACACACCCAAACACGTGTGCACAACACAAGTGCTAATTCACTGTGGGCTGACACAGCAATGAACCTGAACAGGAACCTGAGCCAGCTGAGTAACAGTGAGCCTGGCCTGTACAGTAAGAGGTCATTCATAAACATCCGCATCTCCAAACTCATCCATTGGTGACCACCGTCTTAGTAATGATTAAAAAAAAAAAAAATGGTAAAAATGTAATCCAAATTCAACATATTCATGTTTGGGCTCTAGCTTGAGTGTAGCTATGGTGTCATCATCAGGGTTACTACTGTAGGTAGTTTTACTGTAAGCAGGGGTGCAGTTTGACTAATTGATTGTCCAAGAAATGTTATGTTGACTTTATTGATTAATAGATTGATTATTTATTGATTTGTTATGGTGCTCTAATGAGCTCTTAGTAATGGCTGAAATAGTCACACGTTAGCCATCAAAATAATATTAAAAAGTAAGAAAATCAAGTTTTTTTTCATAATTGATATCTTACCATAATATTCAGTACATATAATTACAACTTAAGAATTTAGATTTGAGGATCTTGCCGATAAGCTAGTACCCACCATGTCTTTGATCTGAGAGAGGGTGATCTGTAAGGTGACATTGAGGGCTCTGTCTGTGTCCTCGACAGGCCGCAGAGCGCTGGAATAATTCTCCATCAAATCATTCAGAAGCTTGTGGGCATAGTGACCCTGAGCCGAGTGAGCCACTGGAGGGGGAAAGATGGGGTCATCAGTCATTCTCAAGTTATTGACAAAAAAAACTTGCTTTTTAATGTACTTTTTTTGTACCAATACTGAGATAGAAATGATGATGATGATTCTGTCGGTACTGGCACCACTATGAAGACCATGAAACACTTAAACAGTATTTTCCTTAATAATTCTAATAATTCTAATTGTGTCTTTTAATTAATTTCAAAAACTGTTGTGATTGTTTATTGTTACTCTTTTCTGAATACCATCCATGTTTAGGCCATACATTTATGATGACTAAATATTTTTTTATAATGCAAGACTATTGTATGAATAATTATTTCGTTTATGTTGGGCAATTTCAGTCCCTCTCAGTGAATCGTAAGGAGAAAGCCCAACAAATTATTTGTAAACTTGTTTAAATGGGAGTTTTATACTTATACACTTCACATAAGGTTTATTAGATTGTTTGGTAACATGTTTTGAAACCCACATGAAAAAATAAATGTCGACGTCAACTGCTATATCAATTTGTAAGGCACAGCGGTTTGTGCGTAATTACGCACACAGCAGGGGAATCATTTAGAACTGTTAAACCTCATGCGTTCCTTTTTTAACAAGTTAAAGACAGCACACTCTCTTTAATTAACAAAGGCACATAGATAATTTCTCTGCAAGCAAGAGCGTCTGACTCACCTTCAGGAAGCAGAATCGCCAGACAGATTATTGGAATCATCGTGGGCATTTATTAACACCTCCAAGAAGAAATAAAAGGTAACTGCGACCAGCAATCTAAGGGCCCTTTGGTGTCATCCCCTAACAGGCCTACATGGCGCCCGTTCAACCCCAGTTGAACTCAGTTGCAGATAGCAGGGCACCGTTTCATCTGGTCGTCCTCGCGGTCAGGCAGCTTCTCACTGCTTGGCAGGGGAGGCAGCATGTCTGCTGACTGAGACACGGAATAAAACTCCGGCTATCACATAGCAGCAGAAACAGGATGCCCACGAATCATCGCCTCACCACACACTGGGCTATTCAGCTGTCAATCAAACGCCTGCAGCCAGGTGAGCTGCTGGCCTGCTCCTACAACATACAGTACTGCCAACACCAGCAAGGTATGTATGGGGGAGAAAAGACGGGGAAATCAATCATTCAGTACAAACAATCAAGTGGTGCATGATTAATATTATAGCTAGTTATTTAGATGTGGACAACATAATGTCATTATTGTTATTTGTAAAGTAAACCATAAAATGATGGGACAGATTTTTATCTGTAGCCAACTTGGTATACTTTCTGCAAGTTCTCTTTTCTACATTAAAAGTTGCAAATTATAGTTTTTATTTAAAATTCAACTAATCTGAATGTGTTATCTTTTTTGTTGAAGACGCACCACAGCAAGTAGTTTAAAGGTAAATTAGAACCAGTCTGAAAAAACACCCGATATGAACAGAAAGGGTAAGTATTAACAATAAAGTAATATGTATTAATCTGAGAAAATCAGCAATTGTAAACATCTGGTAACTTGTGATGGCCACATTATTTTTTACATTTTACAGACTGAAGACGACTATACTGATTATAAACAAAACATTATCAGAAGACAATTGCTATTTGGAATAATAAACCTTGATTACCATGGACCTTGGTTACATAAAACGCTAATAAAAACGCTATATTTCATTGCTCTGCGAGTATTTATAGATTATCTAGTGAAGAGGAGTGCCAAGGAAGCTATCCTAAAATGATTAGTTTACACTGGACATATTGCCCTACAGCAAAGCTATGCAAAATATGAATCTAATTCTGAAATTAAAGTCAGAATTCTGACTTTAAACTCAGAACTCAAATAAAGTTTTCACATGTGGCCCTAATCCTCCTCTGTATTTTACAGTTGTGCCATGATAAACTATTTAAAAAAAGGCAACTATAACCTCACTGTTACATCACAGACACTTTATTTCCCAACAGCAATACTGTGGGAGTTTTACTTTCCAATGTGTGTAAACATAAAAATGAATAGCATGTCTGTTACAAGGTTTATTTGCTGTGGTGAAGTCAGGAACCTTCAACACTTTAATAATGCAACGATTTAATTTATTTGGTGTGCATTTTAATAGTAAAGAGTGTTTTTGAGTGCCAATAGAGCCAGAAAGCATGCTCTTATTTTCAGCCCTATGCTGTACAGTCCTCTCTGCTCTGGGATGCTTGGGGGAGTTCCAGATAGTAGGAGAGATATGCCAGCATCCAGTGGAAGGATACAAAATGAGCTTTTGTCACACATGATGCCTGGGAAACCCGAGGCTGGTTCACTGTGCTGCAGGCGCAGCGCTGTACAGTCAATCCACTTTAATATTGTCACTGAGGTCCTTCAAAGGATCACAACATACTGCTGTTTATCAGCAGACATAAAAACATCAATGGCAGCTTTTCTCCTGTTTGGTGCGAGTATGCAGACTAAAATGCAGTGTTCTGATTATTGCCAGGGATTCTTGGGAGAGGTATAGCATGGCACAACATGCCACCAGGCACACCATCTGTTATTGTGCTCATTCTCAGCATGCCTCACTACAAGCGAGGTGATCTGAACATTATAAGTGCCTGTATCACTTCCTTGTTGACACTCCAAACGCACTAAAAAAATGAGCTTCCTGTACAAATCCAAAGTAGTACTGTACAGAAAAGGCAATTATACATAATCCATTTGCCAGTTCTTCTGCATGCACATTCTTCATCTAAATTGGCTTGCTTGCTCCATTTTCACTGGCAATGTAATTCCCTGTAGGTTCAATTTCTGTTGGGCTTGTAAATTTAGTGCCTCACCCTAGTTTTTATTCAAATGTATGCACAGCCAAACAAGCTTATTAACATGTTGGATTCTAAACACCAAAGAACATACAGTAAACAGTTTTATTCTATTCATCAATATTGTGACTGATGTTAAACTTTTAAGAAACTGACTGATGTACTGATTGAACATTGTTGCCAGGTAGTTTCTTGTTATTGTATTTTCTAGGTGGAAAATTATTCCAGTTAAGAAATGTCACATAGCTCAGCAAAGGCATGTCACAGAAAGGACACAGTGTGGATTAATTTACACAGACTTTAATATCTTTATTTACAGATGAATCATTGACATTTTTTATCTGTTGGCGTAGTTAAGATGATGCAATATTTTTCAAACTCTTTTTGAATATTTCCATCCAGACTTGTGACAGGTTTTGTTACTGCTCAACATGTCTTTGTTTGCTTTGTTTTCTTTCAGTTTAAAAACAAGAATCCAAATGTATTCCCGCAGGATGCCAAAATCAAATAAAACTTTTTAAAAAATGTGAGGAAAGGGACAGGTGAAGTAAGCAATGTCAAGAACAGGTGTGGGGATAAGAGCTGGGGTTTGCTGCACGAGGTTTGAATTCAGACAGCTGAAGTGTGTGAGTGAGTGTGTGTGTGTGTGTGAGAGAAGAGACAAGGCATGAAAATGAGTATGGCTACTGTGTGAACACCTCGGTGACACTTTATGAGCTGGTTTCCAGAACAGGGAATAAGCCTCATTCTATACGATGTCTGTATAACTCCATGTTTGATACCTGGTGCACTAAATTTACTTTACCACAATTTTATTCGATGGTCCATATTTTAAGTGAAAATGTTGTAGTGCCCTCAAAACCTTCCAGTGATGGCACAAGATAATGATTCAGAAGGGTCCCAAAATTTTAGTATACTACTAAATATAGAGTACCCTATCCCATTATATTACGCCCTAACCGTTCATTGTGTAGGAGTGAGATGAGTAAAGGAAGTGATGTTGGACACGGTGCAAAGAAATGACAAAATAGATACCGATTAAAATGTGTTAAGTCTCGGACTCGATCCCTGTTGAGAAAACCGGCCCATAAGTGTATAAAAATCATGACCAGGACCAAAAGAGCCTAGTTGAATGGCTTGACCTGCTCCTACAAAATGGTTTTCACAGATGAAAGTAAATGCACTGCATAGGCAAGGATAAGCCGCTGACAGCCGCCTCTTGGATACAGCCAGAAAAGCTGGGAGAGTGGCAGGCGTGGGCGGGGTCTTAAGTCTAGCATTTGCTTTAAAAAGGGATGAAGATGTGGTTGAACTTTTGATTGTAGCACTGAGTGGAATGTTGAATAAACTTAAAGAAACCAGAGATAAGAGCTCACAGAGCGACTGATTGAAGTGTGGTACAGCAGAGGTGATGAGCCGGAAGGAGAGATGCCACACAGAGGGGATAAAGGGATGGATGGAGAAGAGTGGAGGTGAGGAATCCACTGTGAAACAGAGGGTGCAACAGGGGAAAAAAAGACGCCTTGAGACAGTAGGAATTTGGAAGAGAGAGGGCGTTTGTGTGTGAGGAGGAGATGGAGACGGGGGTAAAGATCAAGAGAAGATGAGAGGGTCAAGATTCAGTTACTGAGCAGTAGCTCTGTCGCTGTTTCCACGTCCCAGGATTTGGACGACAACGCCACTATTACTGCATTCTAGGGAGGAAAAACAAAAAAACATTTAGGGTTTTATTCTGCAGCAGAATTCAGCAGTGCAATGCACAGTGGGGGGGGAATAGAGCAATACTTACTTTTTCAAAGCCCATGGCACAGAGTTTGTCTATTTTGCGTGTGTACTCCGGACTGGAGACGGGAGCGCCTGCATAGACATGAGACCAGAGCCTCGCTGTCTGTTTAAACATCTCTGGGTTCTGCTTGTACTGTGCGATGAACAAATGAAAAACAGTAAGCTTGTGTAAAAAGGTGCTCAGCACACCACCTTCAACTGAAACGTTGTGCTTTTCTACTTAGTTTAGATCCCCAACACATATGCGAGCAGAAGAGTAGTGCACTTATGATCCATCTATACCATTTTGTACATGTGGCTCCACAACAGATTGCCAAAAAAAATAATTTATCTGCAAAAGTTTGAGACAGCTGAGACATTCAGAGCCAGAAGAACTAGTAGAGCTGCAGTCTGCCAGACAGTCATTTCTGCCCAGTGCTGCCCAGCAGTCTGTTTCCTTGCTGTGTTGCATTTTGTCAAATGTAATGCAGGTGTAGATTTTTCATCATCATACACTATTAGCATTTAAAACTGTTAATAAACAAACAAACAAAAGTGTTAGATAAAAGAAATAAACTGCTGCTCCGTATTAAGTTTTGGACCTGAAAGGGTCATTATGCACAACAGTTAGAAAATTGTTACTGTCAAATATTCATGCTGTTTTCAGTGCAGCTATAATACAATCGGAGGTGCAACACCTTCTGAACCACTCATACTAAACTAAATATTTTCTAACTTCATTTCACTCCTTCATGAGAGTTTCATTGGGATGTGGGTTGCTAAGCAATAGATTATGTTACAACATGACACAAGGATTAGGGATAGTATGTAGGTGTTGAAATGTGTTTAATAGAGTAGGATAATCTTTTCAATAAGAAAAAGCAGGTGAAGGGTAAACAGCTCACTGCCTACACATGATATTTCACAACAGTTCATTTTACTAGCACTGCACTGAATATAACTTAACATTGTAACAATTAACTGGTGTGCAGCACAGAAAGAAGCATAATGCATCCACCCGTATATAAGGTCATTTAAGGTAACAATCCAGGGTCATACACAGATGAACCTGATACAAATATCTGAACAAACAAAAGTAGCAAAACACAATAGATTCAAGGGCACTTCCATATTTTCCAGAGCTACAGTGTCCCAAAGAAATCATATTTGTATTCATAGTTAAGCATTTGAAATGTATAACACTTAGTACATGTACACAACGGTGTGCCAAGTACATGATGGGCTCTGTTCAACAGTCATTTAGCAAAAAAATACAACGGTCACCCTAATCTACAAAATTCCAAACACACGCCATAAGAAATAAGCAATTGTTCCTTTGGAGAGGAATTCATGTCCACCTAGTTTCCATGGAAACCTGTCCATAAGAGTTTGATATATCCAGATGTGTGAGGTGCATATCATGATCAAAGTGACAACTAGACATTACGTCCGGTGTAAAACAGCTGGCGGACCATTTCTATTGCAGATGAAACTATCAAAACACCTTTACACACTGTAAAGTATGTATTAAGAGTATTAAGAAATATTTTGTTCATGTTTCTACATTTTTAAATCTTTTGGATCAATATGCGTTTCATAAAAATTGATGAAAACACATCCAATTTTGTATTTTATTTATGACACAATTTAAATACTTTTGATTAATTATTATTGTCTATTGACTTACATGACCTTTTAACTTAGGTTGTACTGATGGTAGGGATATGAAGCATTTGAAGATATTCCAAGATATGACATCACAATAAGGAAACATACCAATGTAGGCAATGGCGGACCAATTATATTGCAAAGTTCAAAGGGTTAAAGCAAAAATGTATCTTACACACTGTCCACAATAACCAGAATAGAATATAGAATATATCTCGTGTCAGATGGAAATGAGTACGATATGAGTAATGATAGGTTATGATATGTTGTTCTGCTGGAAAACATAGAAATACATATCCACAGTAAATTTGTTAAACAAAAGTGAAAGCATAAATACACATGCAGACCCACCTGATTGGCTACCACGGCATCCTGTGGATCATCTGGTTCTGCGGCTGCCAATAAGGCTTGTAGTGACAGGAGGACTGTCCTCAGTGTCATAGCTGCTGCCCTGAAAGAACAGAGGAGAATGTTTAGTGCAACACCAACATAAGGTCAACTTTCCTCATGGACTCCAACAGATGTGTTTTCCCAAAAGTTTGTAAAACTGCATGGGAGTGGTGGAGGAATATTTTCAATACTGGACATGATCGTGGACCAGCTGGTTTGAATACCTTTGATCTAAGTGTGCCTGAACACACACACACAAAAAAAAAAAATAACTAATGCTTTCCACATCATCTCATCTATTTAACTTTGTTGCACCTATGTTTTATATTGTATCAATGTTAGGGTTGCACGATATTGACAAAATGTGATATTGGTTATGAATATTGCGATATCAATATAAATTTTTATATTTTAAAACCTATGTAAAATTAAGGGAAAACGTATCAAAATAGATTCATAACAAATTTTCTTACAACACAAAGTTTATTTCAACTGACCGTTTTGTTGTCTATTTCTTCACTTACACAGTCACTCTGTCAAAATATGCACACACGTGGTTTGCTCCATAGGGTTTGTCATGTAGTGGACCCGTGCGCTGACGTGTACCAACATGTGCAAGTAGCACGGTAACTGGCCAATGAAATGATGATCATTATAGCGTTTCAAGCGGGCTCTATATCAAACACAACTAAGCCACACAGCTAACTGACGGGACGCAGCGCTCCACAAAATATTGCATACATATTGCGACACTTTCGATATAATATTGCAATAACAATATTGAGTCAATATATCATGCACCCCTAATCAATGTACTGTAATAAGTAAGAGATTGGATCAGTGCATATTGGGGCTATTTGTATAGCTTTAAAGTTGACATTACTCACAACAGGATTGTGTTATTATTTAACTGTTGACAGGGGTTGGGCATTAGAGCAGCAACTTAGAAAGGTTTATGGCTTTGGTATGGTAAACCCTGTCTTACCGGACTAGAAAAGTATTTCATGATGGATGTGTAATGGATTAAGAATGTAAGGAATGCTGGCGCACATTCACTTACCACTGGTCTTTGAGAATGTCCAGACATATTGCACCTGTGACTGAGCTGATGTTGGGATGCCAGATCTTTGTGATAAACCGCACCTGAGAGATTAAATAAAAATGGGGTCAAAGAAAATCATTTGCAGATTAACACAGTTAATTGAAAATTGCTGAAGCCATGCATGGTTATCAGTAACAAGAACAGTTATAATGAATCCCTACCTTGGGTGGATTGAATGGATAAGTTTCTGGAATTTTAATTTCTAGTTGATATCTACCCCCTGTAATAAAATGAGAGGTATCACAATTATTCAACAATCACGACTGGCCTGTTCAAGAATGCAATAAAATGGTAACAGTTAAGATGCAAATAGCTTTGGTTTACATTATTAGGGATTAAAAGACTCTTGCAATAGTTAGTTGGTGAGGCCCTCTCAAAAATAAAATTGTTGTCAGTGACGCGAATTTGTCCAACCATGCATACAGGTTAGCGGTGTATCTAAATGAGCCCACCTTCATATGGTGTGTCAGGTGGCCCTGCTATCTCCCCTTTAAGTTCTGTGAAGTTCTCATCCACCAGATCCACCTTTATCTGGTTTTTGCTCGTCTGAAAGAGTGAAAAGTTAAAGAAGCATTATAACTTCAGCAGACAGGCAGACTGCAAAGCGTTAAGATAACTTGCTGTCAAACTCAAATTTGCCGATGCAGCAGAAGTTGACACCCCCCGCAGCATTAGCCAAAGTTGACCTCAACTTGTTGCTCACATCTTACGGATCTACATATAATACGCCCTCTAACGTAAATGGAGACGAATCTATGCAGATCCAGGAGGACAAATGTGAGAGCAAACCTTTACACGCCGATCATCACACCAATCTATCCATCTTTTCTAACACAACTAGCTTGGTCCCCATAGAAGGTATGGTAAGCTAGCCAGATACGTTAGCAACATAACCTCGACACTCAATTATTTCTGGTAATGCTTCTGTAACAAGATAAACTGCTTGTTAACAACAGTAACGTCCTTCGCTGTAACTTCCCCACAGTGGCATATTAAAAGGCTAGCGCCAGTAACGTTAGCTATTAGTAAAGCCGGATGCACTGCCGTGTCTGATACAGGTAACGTTAGCTAAAGCTAGAAGCTGACAGCCAGCGACGCGTCACTCACATTCAGCCTCGTAGTCAAAGAAATAAACAGGGAAAGCTGTAACATTAACTGACAAACGTGACAACCAACCTCTTCACTTTTGAGCACCTCCTTGAATTCCCGTTTTATCCTCTGAACTGCGATGTTGGCCATGGTTCCCCCGTGTTCCCGTCCGGTTGGGGCCTCGTCGCCGTCCGACCTGACTACGTTAGCTAGCTTGTTCTGCCTTCAGTAGCTCTGCACTTTATGGATACAACCTCAAACAAACAGCTGCAACGCTGTTCGCCGCGAGCGCCGTCAGTCCCGGTTATCAATGTGATGTTGTAATTCGTTAAAAAATGCTCAACGTGTATCTATCATATCAAATGTGTAACAACTCAATGGTTGGTTGTACTGAAAACATTTTAATACCAAACTGCATGCAGTCTGGAGGAGAGGGCATCACGTGATCTGTATTGCCATCCTGTACGCCTTCTCCCATTGGTTGATCTGTTAATGATGAATCATTTACCATTGTTATTATTGTTGTTGTTGTTGATATTTAGATCTTTTCAATTTAAAGTATATGATGGAAAAGACATAATTGGAAAGACAAGGTCAGTGGGCCATGTTAGATAATTTTTTAATGCAAAATAAAAGTGATCTCAGAACAAACCTAAACCGGGTTTCACATAATGACTAGCAGGTTACATGTGCCTTCCAATATGTATATTACCATGGTCTAGGAAAGTTCACTCCGTATTTAAGTTAGGCAACACTTGTTTTCAAGTCTAAAGCACAGTACTAATACTTGAAGTGAACATGAAGAGGCGTTTTAAGCCCCCAACGTCTCCTTCCAGGAAGCGCTGCCTGGAAGGCACTAGAATTAGGCAATGGGTTAAGGTTAGGGTTAGGGTAAGGTGCCGTGAAGTCAACGGTCGCAGCGCTGCCTGGAAGCTGAAGAGGCAGCTTTCCATTACTGCAACAAGCACCTGTTTTTTCATCTGATGATCCAAGTCAAACGTGTGTGCCTGTCTCACATATAGTACACAAATCCGATGCTTTTGAAGGCAGATAAGGACAAATATGTACAGTAAGTTAAAATTCGTCAGAAACACTTGAGAAGAACAATTAAAGATACTTTTTGGTATTTCCCCCATTTTATTTTTAAAGAAAAGACAGATCTGTCCTTCACATTGTTTCATCAGAGCTGCGGTCTGTGACACTAGAGGGCGTCATTGTCCCGTGGAGGTTCACACAGTCCGTGTCAAACATGGACAGTATATAAACGGTGTCAAACAGTAAACATCATTTCAGGTATTTGAATAAAGTGGATATACCACTTGAAAATACTTTTTTTTTTTACTTTGTGCATTCGACAATAAAATTTGAAATAAATGCATTGTACATCTGTAAAATATATGAAAGTTAAATTTTAGTCTGATCTACACAATACAATCATCACTGACTGACTTTATTACATTACTAGAATCATGGCATTGACAAAATGTATCCATAATGGAGGTCATAGGTCAGCAATAAGGTAAAGCATGTATTCTCCTTTATAGAGCTCACACAATCAATTATCCACTTATGTAAAAGAACATGTGAGCCAGCCAGACTTTTTGGCACTCAGTGAATCTGTTGATCTCATGGTCATTTAACTGTAGAAACATACAAACAAAATAGCTTTAACAATTACAGTATTACAGTAAAATGGACAGAGACACGTTCTCTTGACACAAGCATTATTGGACCAGATTTTAGATCATTGCTCTTTTCTGTCAATGAGCCACACACAGTTTGTCTGCTACACATGACAGAGTCAGTGTCTCTACAGTTAGCACTTAACAGGTGGACGTGAACATACAGGGACTCCTTCCCTTCTTCTCCTCCTGTTCACCCCACTCCCTCTGCCTCTTGTTTGGTTTCTCTTGGTGATGATGAAAAAGATGACAAGTGCTGTCAACATAACACCTGTTAATAGGATGCAACCTCCGAAGACCAACGTCGCTTTGTTCTCGAACATCCATGCACATACAGAGCAAGGTCCATGCAGCTCATTTAACCTGCAGGTCTGCATGGTGTTATCCTCAGGGAAACCGCCATGAGTGATGATTTCTTTGTAGACAGCGATGGAGGCTTTGGCTTTGGATTGGTGGTGGGTTGAGGTGAAGAGGCCAAACTGGGGAGCATGTCGATCTTGCAGTTTCCATACATAGAAGCCCTGCAGGTTGACTCCATCTAATTGGTGAGCTGGAAACAAATAGAATAAAGGAAAAAGGTGAGATATAAACCACTCATTGACTCTAAAATTCCTCCTCCTTTTTGAACATTATGAATAAGCCAGATATACTGTATTTTACATTTAAAAAAAAAAAAAGTATATTTCCAGTGGTTAAACCACGTTAGAAAACCACACAAATACAGGTGAGCTAAGGGCCATAAAGAGCACAGTTTGAACACAACACTGATCAACCGTCGCTGTACTGTTCTCTCCCTTCTTCTCTGTTTTTATGATCTTCATGCTTTCTCAAACAAATCTAGGTTTTATAGCAGAAAGCAATATAGTCATAAAACCAGTATTGCTTGTATTATTGTGAATCTGTGCATATGTCGCAACATCCTGAACACTGAAGAGGGACATTTTGTTCCTACTAAAAATGATGACGCAAAACATTCTGGATCGAAGAGGAACATTACTGAAGGACATGTAGGATCTGAAATGCATGTCCCACCTTTAAATGCCTCCTGCAGATAACTCCTGAGAAAGTGTTGCCTGAGTTTGTCCTCCACAGGAGCCGGGTCATCAACTCCACTGGCTGTGACAATGATAGGCAGAGCCCCTCCATATCTCTGGGTCACCCAGTTTAGTATCTTCCGCAGGCCCCAGGGTACAACAGCATTCCCCAGACTAGAGGAGGGCCAAGTGGGATCAGAAAGGATTTGACAGCCATGATCAGGGGGT
Organism: Perca flavescens; assembly: GCF_004354835.1. NCBI lineage: Eukaryota > Metazoa > Chordata > Actinopteri > Perciformes > Percidae > Perca > Perca flavescens. The sequence continues at coordinate 20,149,330 of NC_041340.1, forward strand.
TGTCCCTGCTGAAAATTGGTCTGTGTATAGGGATATGGAGAGACCAAGCGGGTGGTAAAATGGTTCAGTGCGATAAAACTCAAAGTCCCTCTCAGCTCCTCCCTCTCAGTCTCAGTAAAGCTAGGAAGAGGGGATTCAGGGAGGCCCATTACTCGAGCTCTCTCCTCCAGGTAAGCCTTCATTTCTTGTGGATAGTCCCCCTTGCTAGGCTTCTCCTCATATCTAGTCCCAAGCAATGGGTCTAAGAAGCGGCCTAGTTCAAACAAAAGGAATCTCTGTGCTGCTGCCTTATGTGAGTCCAGGAAGGGGTTTGCAGGTTTGGCCCAGTCTGCATGTAATGCGAGTGATACCAGTGCTCTCTGTTGACTAGAGTGTTCCCTCTCGTACAGCCTCCAGGCTTTTGCGTGAGCCAGAAGAAGGTTATGAGCTGCCCGATGCTTTTCTTTCCCACTGGAATAAACATCTACCAGCCTGTTTGGCTCATTGAAGGTGATCCAGTATGGAACCCAGGACCCCAGCTGCTTGTAACACAGTGCTGCATATTCTTGAAAGGCCTCCACTGTGCTGTAGTTGAGCCAACCACCAGAGGCATGCAGTGGCCCAGGCATGCCCAGATTTGCTCTGTGTGTGGGGTAGTAGAGAATAACGACGGCCTCTAGGTCCAGCTTCTTGAGCTCGGTCAGGACACAGCGGTAGTACCTTTTGGATGTAATAACAATGTAAAAAAAAAAAAACAGAATTATGGAATCAGGAGTTAATGTGTGTTGACAGAAAGAGAGACTAAGTCAGATATTTTTTAATCTATATGAATATTGTGTGGAGCAGGTTATGTCATAGTTTTGAATAAAGAATTGAAATGAATTACATTGGGTCAAATTTGGGAAGACTGAAATAGTGACAGTCAATTTATTTGGTGTGTTTGTGTATTTCTACCTCAGAGCTTCAGTGTTCACATTAGAGAGGTCTCCCTGGGGTAAAATTAGGGACCAGTTTAGGGCGAAGCTGTAGTGAGATGCCCCAGTGGACGCAAACAGGCGAAGATGACCTCGAATGGCCAAGTAGTCGGTGCACTGGGCTCGTCTGGTGTGGATCTTTGCCCCTGGAACTGGACGCAATGATCCGTCTCCTGTCAGGTTCCAGCTGTACAAATGGGTGTCAGTAAATTGTGGCGAGAAAGGGTAGAAGTGGACCTACAATAACAAAAGAGACATAAAAGAATAGGGGTAAGGGTAAATATAGCCATCAATTTAGCATTATTTGCTGTAAAATCCGTCCTGCCTTCTCAGATTATCTCTCTTCTTACCTGTAAAGTTGAGTCGGCAATACCCCAGTGAAATTTGCAGGGGAAACGGCCTCTGATCTCTCTTGAGGTTTCAAAATTGGGGAAACCATTGTCAGTGACTACACGTCTGTAGTACTGAGCAGTGGTCTTTGGAGTCCTGGGTCGGTTTGGTTGGCTGAAATCGATGTAGAAAAGGCCTCGCCTTTCAGTGAAGCCATAATTCCACTCGAATCCATCCACCAGTGACCAGGCGGAGTAGCCAAACACCGGCACACCATCAAACTTGATAGCTGTAAAAAAATAAAATACATTTTTTTTTTAACTCACAGCATCAAAAAGTCATCTTTTCTTTGTTCTTTTTTTGCACAAAGATATTTACTTTGTTTGAATTTTTTTATTTTTTATTTCCACCTTTTCTCATACCTTGCAGGACCTTGTTGATAGACCACTTCATATGGTAAATGGCGACAGTGTCCTCCTTTCCCACGCTGGCTTTAGAAAACCAGCTTCCCTCAGTCACCAGCACCATCGGATCCCCATACTCCAGCTTTATCCAGCCCAGAACGCGCCTCAGGTCTGGGGTCAGAGTCTGCCCATACTGGGCCAGGCCCCAGCCCATACGGAAGTTGTTAGGCCCAAAGGACAGAGCAAAAAAGTCAGCTGTTGTCTGCACCCACAGCCTCTCCTCAGGGGAGAATGTGGGCAATAGGGCCCCATGCTTGATTTTTAAAGAGACTGGGTAGTCTCCATCCCCAAAGATGGGGTTGGCAAACCAGCCAAGGACAGCCTCTATTGACTGCTGGCAAAGCTCAACATTAGCAGCTGTGGCTTGGCCTCTTTGTGGCTCAACCCAGTGGGTTCCCAAAACAATGGATACTTTACCCTTCTGAGCTGCACGGTAGTGGGTGTTGTAGGTGTGCCATGCTTTGGCGTGTGCCTGAAAAATCACAGCAGACACATTATTATGATGCATTCTGCTGTAGTCTACTACACAATCACAATAGTACAATAGGCCTTTTTCATTTAAGACATTTTGACATGCCACAGTAAGAAAAGCACAGGTTTAAATAATAAAATGAATAACGGCTCAATTCCATTTAGGGTTTCAGGGTCCTGGTATTGTGCAAAACTCGCATATCTGCACAATCGTATGAATTTGTTATGTTATTGAGAGAAAAAAACTTTTAATCCAGATCTGCATTAAATGGCAATCAGTGAGAGACAAGCATGTACTGTATTGTGTTCATATAAGTACTGTAAATGCAAGAGATAAGAAAATAATCACCTCATATTCTTGATTTGGGCTTATTTTCCACAAAAATTCATTAAAAGTTATATATAGTTTCTTGACATATCGTGTTAACTAACAAATAAATGAGCAACAAAAACATGGAACCAAAGACATAACTTCCTTCGGGGAAGTAATAGAGTAATCATGAAAACAATCTTTTAGGCACAAGTGTTCATGCTATCTACGTGGTGTTAGCTGTCTACATACTTTGTGTGCAAGGCTGCATAAACGTGAATGATTATTAATGAGGCATATCTCCATGACTTCCTGACACACACTGTTTTCGCTCCAAGTGCTGATGTGGTGGACTTTGACCTCAATGTCTTTTTAAGTGTCCTGTTTACTGATCACAAACCTGTCAAAATAATATATGATCAACTGGTCATCAAGGAGATAAAATAAAAAGTGAGCATTAGGGCTTTGCACTTCGCTGCACCACTCATATGTTACAGTGTAACAAACCAAACTGTTTTACAACTTAATTGAGTTAATTTGATTGCAACAAAATATCAACGCACTGGTGCGGTGTGTTCTTGCGTCACTGTCTTGAGGATGCAAACATTCATTGCCCATCATAAACTGATATAGCAGCTGAGGTTCAAAGTCTACGGACAGTCAATATCATTAGAGCAATACTTCCTGTGCTATCGTCTACAGCCCAGGCAGATAAAGCACAATATATGTTCAGACTATATTTATCTACACACTCACATTAATCAATTCACCCCATCTAACTTACCCTGATCAGGTTGTGGGCCACAATGAGAGAGCCAGCGGGACCCCCTGTTTCTCCAGGAGCGTGCACACCTGTCCCATACCCCTGCACAGCCACCAAGTATGGATTATTCATTGTGAGCCAGTACCTAACACGGCTCCCAAATGTGTGGAAACAAAAGGCAGCGTACTCATCAAACAGTCCCACCAGTGTGTCATTTTTCCAGCCTCCATAGCGCTCCTGCAGGACTTGTGGCAGGTCCCAGTGATGGAGGGTGACGATGGGCTCAATTTCCTTTTCCAGAAGCCTCTCTATGAGTCGGCTGTAATGTTGCACAGCAGCTGTATTGGGCTGACCTCTGGCATTCCCATCAGGAAAGAGTCTGGGCCAGGAGAGAGAGAAAGAGTATGATCTTGCACCTAGATACTCCAGTGCCTCCACATCTTCTTCCCAGCGAGTGTAGCTGTCGCTAGCCACATTGGCAGTCTCTTTTACCAAATTACCACTGACAGTGGAGTTGGTGAAATGGTCCCAGATGGATGGGCCTTTCCCCTCCTGATCCCAGGCTCCCTCTGTCTGGAAGGCAGACGTCCCCGAACCCCAAAGGAATCCTGAAGGGAAGGTGTCCTGGAGGAAAGATTGGCCTTCGATGATGGGGTCCGGCTTGGGCTGCTGCCAAATCTTCCTGCCCTCCCCAAGAGAACAGGCGGCTGTGTTCCAACCACACACCAGCAACAGGAGGGAGAGTAAAAACTGTGTGGGAGAAGAAGGATGGTTCAGCATACTTCTACCTTGTTTCAGAAATCTACTTGAAAGAAGTAGCTGGTGTCAGTCAGAGCTATTGCTCTGTTCAATATCATAAATCCTCTTAAAAAAGACAGGAGACCCATTATCGTGGAGGAGGGAAGAGGATGATCACAGCCAGGAGAGAGTAACATCTGAAGCTTCGAGGTGCTGTGTTATCCATCTGACAACCTGCCTGGTCAGGCTTCCCGATCTCTCCCTCAGTGTACTTGTGCTCCCACTCAGCCCCTCCCTACCACATGTCCATACATACAAAGGTTGACTCATATCCACACACACACACACTTGTTTTTACCACACTTTTTAGAGGTTTTCTGGTCAATTATTTTCACCTGTAGATCCAAAAACAATTATACTACCAAATCAAAAAACAAAACCATTTAAAAGAGAGGACCAGCAAGATAATACTACCGAGCTATTCCTGAGGACAAACAAAAACAGCTCTACATATGCTGCTGATTGCTGTGAGAATGTTCTTGTGTCAATAATTAGCTTGTACTCTGATCTTAGCTCCACAACTAAGAAGTAGTTCACATCGCAGCCTCTGTTTACAACAAACACATAAAGGTGTTTTGCCCTCTTAAATTAAGTTTTTCAGTGTTGAAATATAATGTGTCACATTTGAGTTAATGGATTTCATTTTCCCAAAATGAATTCACAGGTTCAACACATACTGAGGACATTTATCGAAAAACAAGGACGGATGACTCAATGTACTGTAGGGCAGCCTGAAACTGAAAAAACAACTGTTCTGGTGGCTGTTCTCTGTTGTCTGTTGGCCAGAAGCTGCTAAGCACATCAGCAGTGATCTTCTAAGATTTGATCAAACCATGCCAGGTGAGAACAGTGACACCAGCTCATATGACCTTATTAAATTTAGCTCCACTTGCTGTATGAGTAACAGTCACTGACCTAAGGAAACAGCAGTGCTGCTTGACTAAAAACATTGTGAAGTGTGCGTTTGTGTGATCTGTCCATACACACCCTTATCATTAATAAAGCCCATTAAAAAGCCACTTCCTCATCATTCTTCATTAAAAGGCAGTGTCGACAGTTGTCTAGAGTCAACAGTGTAGTTGCCCAGGATACACTTTGCTTCAAGGCATTAGTGGGATAAGTTTGAAATGGTCATCTACCAGCCTGACTGACCTCAGCGTGGTCGCTATGATACTAAAGAAAAAACGCATTTCAAATGTGCCATTAATGCAACACCCTTACACCGTAGGACTTACAGACATACACTTTATTGTTAATAGTTTATAGGATGCGATGTTTGTGACAGAGCCCTTGGTTTTTTGTAAATTAATCATACCGATACGATGTTGAACAGAGGAAAGACATCTTTTAAACACATAAGCACACAGAGAACACGTTATTCAAATCTAAATCAGAATAACTGAGTAGACTTAAATACTTCCGGTCTCCCTACATATTGACATAATATCTCATCATAAAGAACTATAAATACAGTGGTTTTCTTCAGTTAAAAGCACTTTACAGTTAATAAAAGGGAAGTGAAAAGAGGATGTACATGACAGAAAAACGTGCTTGGTTTGACAGCTGCTTTCATTTCTATGTATCCTCTTAGCGCTGTTATTTACTGTAACAGCAGCAAAGGTTGTGTCAGAAAAACAAATAAGAAGAACAGAAGTATTTAACTGTCTACAAAGCTGGTGATTGTCATTTGATCCAAATTTTGATTGTTGGTGCATTTTGTTAGAGATATTTTTGTAGACTTAATGACTGAGCACAGATACCTCTGGCTGTTTATTGAGACTGTCTACAACATATTAAGCTGCGGTGCTTCTGCTGAAAAATCCATCGGACCTTAATACAGGTTAGTGCACTCCTTTATACTACTGTATAGTGGATGGATTTTGTTGTTTTTATATTTAAAAATGTATTTTACAACCGTGGCCTGTTTAGATTGAGACTGTAGTCAAATTAGCAGAATAATTAGATCACACAAGTCAACACGCACAGAAAGAAGCAATAAAAAGCATAAAACACAACTTCAGAAAGACAATAATTAAAACTATGCATCTTAACTCAAATGCATTTGTTGAATTCAGTATTTCAAATCGGACTATGGATTTCAAGAAATTGCTATCTGTATTTAAATTTTATAAATTATGCTAAACACATGACTGATCAAAGGTAATTATTTATTGTCAAACATAATTTATGTTGTTTTAACAGTTTATTTTTGCACGCATTCCATTTTATATATTACATATTATATTATATATTGAGTATTTGTTAATGATTACTCATAAACCTTTTTTGTAAACTGTCAATAAACATTATTTGGATGGCTATTATAAAGTTGCAACTGGTGATGATATTATGTTGTTAATGGTTATTAAATGCTTTACAAACATTATTTAGCTAGCTATTATCAGTGCACAAATAATCAAATAATCATTTTTTATGAGATCTCCCAAAAATATTAAATCGCCAAAATTAATGTTAATCGATGCTTTATAAACCACTTATTAATCATTCACAAATTATAAGCATTTGTTGCAACTTTATGATTGTATGATTGAAATCATTTTTATAGAGTTCTACAAAACAATGATTAACCATTGACAAATTATGAACTATCTATGTAGGATAGGATAGACTTTATTAATCCTGCACTGGGGAAATTCCTTTGCTACAGCAGCTCAAAAGAAAAAATGTACACACATCAGAATAACACAAATACACATTAAGTGGACATAGGCAAAAGAATATACATTAAGTATAAGAAATAGCAAAAATAGAATTAGTTATAATAATAATAGTAATAAATCAAACATATTTACACAATAAACATCCTTCTATAAGCAGACAGTATATAAACACAGATGTACAGATATTAGTTTATATTACACTAAACTAATGTTAAAATTAGGGCTGCTCGATAATGGAAAAAACCATAGTCACGATTATTTTGGTCAATATTGAAATCACGATTATTTAAAACGATTACTCATCGACTTTTGGAAAGATGTATTTATTAAACTTAAAAAAAACAGTTAAACAGTTAAACCAATCAACAAGAAAAAAGTGAAACTAATATTTTCCCTGTTTGAACTGTTTTCAGAACACAAGACAAAATAGGAATTGCAAAACCTAATGTGTTTCTCAATTCCTGTTTTTATGACCGTTAGCAGCTAAAATCTGAAAGCTAAAAATCTGATTAATTGCACAGCCCTAGTTAAAATATCATCAATAATATCATTACTGATAATTAGTTAACATAATCAATCACCATTTCATTGTAACTATCAACTAAAGTTTATTTAACTATCAATTTACCATTTATTAATGATGGTTATTATAAAGTCTACCTGTTATGAAAAAGTAGAGCACACTGAAGGTCAAATAAGGGAAAAACACTCAAATCACATCTTTAGGAAAGTTCTTAAGTTTTTATTATATTGTTGAAACTGTTTTAGAGAGGTTAACACCGACTATTTTGTCCATTACTATTTGTTCCAATTATTTCGTCCACCCCATTTATATCTATGAGTGAAGGCTAAATAACAGAAACATCTCCCTGTGTAATGCAATACAGTTCAACAGCACCACAAACTAGACCCTTCATAACTACACTGCATTAGTTCTAGCCAGGTGTACCTAATAAACTGGCAAGTCAGCGTATGCATCAAAACTCACGTAGATTTTTATTTCCTTACTTTTATCCAGGCAAACAATGAGGCCTGTGACCGCTGCCCTCTGGGTGGCAGCCATGTTGATGGGACTCAAGTTGAGCGGTTCATACCCTGACAGCATCGTAGATCGCTCATCCAAAAACCTCTCCTTTGTCCCGAGAGACCTGCCACAGACGGCTGAGTCTGTAGACCTTTCATGCAACCGCATACAGAAACTCCACCGAGGAGACTTCAAAAACACCTCCCTCCTGAGGTTCCTCAACATTTCGTGGAATAGTTTGGAGGACATCGACCCGGGGACGTTCCTCGACACGCCGCTCCTGGAGGATCTAGACCTGTCACACAACAGACTGAGGAACCTGTCGGCTCAGCGGTACCTGCTCCACGCGGAGAACCTTCTGGCGCTAAATTTGGCCTGCAACAGGTTTCTCACCATGACACTGGGGAAGGAGTTCAGTTCCCTGGTAAAACTGGAGAGATTAGCACTTGGAGCGCAAAACATCAGTGTGGGTGATTTCAAGAATATTGCTGAAGTGAAACTGCGTACGCTGACCCTTTCCCTGGAGAATGAGCTGAGTTATACAGCAGGCAGTCTGAAGGATGTTCATGCTCAAAGGCTTCGGATAGCCTCCACTAGTGATCAAATAATGGACCATTATGTGGTTGATGATGCTCTGTCACTCTTTGATGAAGTGGAGTTGATGGATTTGACCGGTGGCTACAACGCCCTGAGCGAGCAGTTGACCAAGAAAGTAGAAATCCTCACATCTCATCTTTATCTCACCAACATATCCATCGACTGGAAAGACTTGACTCACTATGTAAATGTGGTTCTGCTTACATCAATCACCCATTTGAGCGCCTCTGACGTGGCCATCTACAATTTGCCTTATATGGACACTAAAGTGACCAAGACATCTGAAATGAAGTCATTCGAAGCCAGAAGGGCAGTGGTGAAGTCTTTCTTTTTTTCACAGGAGGCCGTATACAACTTTTTTATCAACATGCCGGTGAAGAGTTTAGCAATCATTGAGACTTCAATCATACACATGACATGCCCAAAGTCGCAGAGTCCTATTGTCCTGCTGGACTTCTCCTATTGTGCTCTATCTGACTCCATCTTCTCCAGAGTGGAGGGTCAACAAACTGTTGAATGTGAGAATCTGGAGAATGTCAGAAAATTGACTCTGGTTGGCAACAATCTTAAGAAACTTCTGATGCTGAGCAAACGTGTGCAACACATGAAGTCCTTGCAACATCTGGACCTCAGCCTCAACTCCCTGGTTTATGATGGCGTGGGAGAATGCGTCTGGCCACCAAACATCACCAACATGACTCTGTCTTCTAATGGTCTGACGGACTCCATTTTTAAATGTCTACCAAAGGGAACAGAAACACTGGACCTCCAGAACAACCAGGTTTCTGTGATACCATCATCCATCTTTAAACTGGATAACCTTTCATCTCTGAATCTAAATGCTAACAGACTTCGGGATCTGCCAGTATGTAACGGTTTCCCCATACTGACTGAGCTCCTACTCAAGTCAAATTCCCTCCATGCACCGTCTGTGAACAAGCTGGAAAGCTGCCTCAAACTCAAAACCCTGGACGTCAGTTACAACCCCTTCACCTGCACCTGTGCTCTGAGCAGTTTCATAAGTCTTGGCATCAAGTCTGAAAAGAAGAAAAGTCAAACAGAAATTGAATTGTTAAGTTGGCCATTGGACTATTACTGCATCTACCCAGAGGTCGTTAGAGACACCACCTTAAAAGACATCTCGATCCCAGAGGTCTCTTGTAATGTCTTCCTGCTAGCTGCTGCCATCTTGTGCCCAGCAGTGGTAATGATTGTCACAGTTGTGACCCTGTGCCATCGTTTGGATGTTCCCTGGTATATGGGCATGATCTGGCAGTGGACCAGAGCCAAACACCGCGCTAGAATGCGTCACGTTCGACCTGAAGATCTGGTGGGGGTTGAGTTTCATGCTTTTGTGTCTTTCAGCCAGCAAGATGCAGACTGGGTGAAAAATTACCTCCTCCCCAACCTTGAAGGCTACACAGGAGGGCTCCAAATCTGTCATCATGAGAAACACTTTGTGCCGGGAAAGACAATTATTGAGAACATCATCAGCTGTGTGGAGAAAAGTCGACGCTCCGTGTTTGTTCTCTCTGCTCACTTCGTCAAGAGCGAGTGGTGCCATTATGAGCTGTACTTCGCCAGCCACCAACGCCTCGCTTGGGGGTCGGATAGCGTTGTGCTGGTACTGCTCGAGCCTCTGCCTCAATACCTGATCCCATCCAAGTACTACCAGCTGAAGTCCATGATGGGCCGGCACACATACTTGGAGTGGCCTCAGGACAGGGCCAAGCACAGGCTGTTCTGGGCTAATCTCAGAGCTGCCCTACAGACAGACCTGCCAAATGCACCAGTGGTAGAACTGGAGGAGTGACTGTAGAGGAAAGGGAAGTGGGAAGTGAAAGTGTGAATGGGACAGAAGTGAGGGTTTCAAAAACGTAACATACAGTACAGGCCAAAAGTTTGGACACACCTTCTCATTCAATGTGTTTCTTTATTTTCATGACTATTTACATTGTAGATTCTCACTGAAGGCATCAAAACTATGAATTTTTTCCTTTATTAATAAAAAAGCAAAGGGTTGCTACTTTGAAGAATCTAAAATATAAGACATGTTTTCAGTTATTTCACACTTTTTTGTTAAGTACATAATTCCATATGTGTTCATTCAAAGTTTTGATGCCTTCAGTGAGAATCTACAATGTAAATAGTCATGAAAATAAAAAGGAAACGCATTGAATGAGAAGGTGTGTCCAAACTTTTGGCCTGTACTGTACTTTGGGGATCTAGTGCAAAAAGTTTACATTTTTTTTGGTATTCTTTCTTAAACACAGTGGGGTGGAGTGCCCCAAGGCTAAATGTAAATAAATGATGAATGGTTCAGTTGCACTGCTAGCAAAACATGGGGGGGGCTTTAAAGTACCTACAGTGGGAACCACTGCTTTAACACATGAGCATACTTTCTTGAGCTAATTTTCAGTATTGTACTATGAACTGACGTATTGTAAGCTTGTAAGACATGAATCATATGGCAACTTCTTTAAACCTTTTAGAGGGCATTTAATTGAAACATTTATATAAACTAACACTTCAAGTTTGTAACAAAAAAATAAACCTTACCCAGGAATATCAAAATGCACTTAATTCTTTTTGTCAATATTGGCTCCCACAAAATGTCACAATATGATTAAACCACTTCAAATGTGGTTGAGCACATGTTGAGAAGAAAACTACACACATACTATGAAAACTGCATGAGCGCTGTATATTCAGAAAAACAGTATTCTCTCCAACTCTCTAAAAAGAGAGATCCACTTTTGAGGCAAGGAGAGGTATTCTTTTCGGAAGAGTTCAGAGATAGATGATAAAGATGAGAGAGCTAGACGTGTGTCCTGTGTGGGAGTCATGAAGTCAGTCCAGCTGCATTAAAACTGTGCCTGGAATATCAACTATGAAAAGGTTCAAAAGTCACAGGCCACGTGTCAAGGAAGAGACTGGATGATGATGATTTTCTCATTAATGCAGAAACGGTGAAGCACACTGTACAGGTTCTCTCCGCAACGCGACACCTGCCTCTCCATGGCCAGACGGAAATCTTCCTTCACTCCTTTGGTGATTCCACGAGTCACTGTGTGGTGTCTGAAAAAAAATACAAGGATAACAAAAATTAACACAAACCTACATATGGCCAGAGAGGTATTATTATGAGATGATTTGAGACTGAGATCTATGCAGTAAAGACAAAACCATGGAAACAGCATGTTACTTTTTCCTTACATATATAAATCAGCCAGTCAAGGTTGCACAACCAAAGTTTCATCATCATAAATAAAAACACAGAAAACATGTTCACAAATGAAATGAGTTCAAGTGTTATGAAAAGGCAAAAAAAATTGACTGCACAAAAAGACCAACATCATCCTTAAACAACAACAGCGATGGCCACAGAAAGACGAGCAATGGCTCAAATAAACAAACATCGACAGAAAATCAAACTAACTCTTGATGTAAAATGACAGGCCCAAATCAAAACAGGGGGAATGACAAGCCTTGAAGTTGGGAATGAAGGAAGGGTGACTGGTTTGGGGGAGGGGCCTGGGGTACCTGTCCATCGTCTGCACCCCTTGGAGCAGAAGGGTATTTAACTCCACCCCCAGGACGGGACTGGGGTTCCTAAGGGACAGCAACATTCAACAACGCTCAGTGAGGGTGCATTCAAGTGTCTTAACTTCTACAGCAATGAATGAAGGAGTATGATAGAAGCTTTATTTCAACCATAAACCCCTTCTCTTTCTAATGCTTGCTCCGTTAACAGCATTTTCAGTTCAGAGTACATTTTTCCCCACAGGCCATGTCTACTTAGATCATCAATCAACATCACTGTTCTCTTTAAAACAGCAACAGAACGGGAGTGCGCAGTCACGATGCAAACTGAAACGTTTCTGAATGGGAGGGGCTTACTTGATCAGCATTCCCTGATTGGGCAGCAGCTCTAGTTGAATCCTCCCCCCTTCTGGAGTACGCAGGTATGCAAACTCCTCCAGCATGTCAATGTCTGACAAAAATCATGAGCTTATGGAAATTTAACATCCAACACAAGAAAACAGACAAAGTAACCACAAAGTAAAAAAAAATATTATATACATACATACATATATACACACATACACACACACACACATACATACATACATACACTACCGGTCAAAAGTTTGGGGTCGCTTAGAAATTTCCATTCCAGACAGAATACCAGCAGAGATCAGTTGTATTGTTTTTTTTAATCAGGGCAGCAGTTTTCAGATTACATTATGTGCTTACATAATTGCAAAATGGTTCTCGACTGTTGTAGACAGAAGTGGCTGAAGAAATGCTTGAAATTCCATGCTTTTTGGTCTAAACGTCATACCCAAATTAAAAGTGGTACAGCTCCCATATACTTTGACACTTAGGGGTGTGCCTGATATCATTGGAAAGGAAACACTCAAGTTGTGTCAGGGTGATTCTAGGCCTTACTGACACAGAGTTACAGAGGCTAGAATGGAGATTTTTTATTTCTGTCCAAGTTATAAATCTGTAAAATTATTAAAATACACTGCTGTAAACACATCTGACAGGTGACAGACAACACAGCATTAGCCACGTCTCAGCTTACAACAGAAAAACATTCAGAAACTAAAAGACTCAAAAATGGATTTTATATGAATTCTTTTCTACAAATATGTCTGTGCGTTTTTTTATTTCTATTTGAAAAGTGCAAATAAAAAAGCCAAAAAACTACAAAATACAACACTTCTCAAATACACAAACAAACCCACATCAATCACCTTTCCAATGATATCAGGCACACCCCTGAGTGTCAAAGTATATGGGAGCTGTACCACTTTTAATTTGGGTATGACGTTTAGACCAAAAAGCATGAATTTCAAGTGTTTCTTCAGCCACTTCTTTCTACAACAGTCGAGAACCCTTTTGCAATTATGTAAGCAAATAATGTAATCTGAAAACTGCTGCCCTGGTTAAAAAAAACAATACAACTGATCTCAGCAGGTATTGTGTCTGGAATGGACATTTCTAAGTGACCCCAAACTTTTCGTACGTACGTACGTACATACATACATACATACATACATACATACATACATATTTTTTATTTATTTTTATTATTTGCCAATCGATTCGTGGAGGCTCTATTACGGTTGTGTGAGTAGTTACAAAAAAGGATACTGGTGACATAGTTGAAGAAATTCTCATACTGGAAACTGCCTTGCTGACAGATCTTTTCCACTGTCTTTAAAAACAGCATCTCGCCCTGTGGCCAGTCATGCTGCAGGAGCACCACCACATGGCCGAGCGACAGGTCGTCATGACTGTCTGTGAAGGCACGGAGCTGATTGGACAAAATGAGGGAAAAAAAGGGAAAGTGGTTTAGACAAGGTTTAATATCTAAATAGTACTGAAAAAAGTTACAGTCCAGCTGTAAACATCTAACACTCCAACCTCTAAATTTCATGCATTTACACGGGAAAGTTTCACTAGCAGAAGTACCTTGAAGCAGGCTAACATCAGCTGGAGACAGAAAGGTAACACAGCTTTGCTGGTGCAGGGAAGCAATCTCAGGTCATTACCTAGATATGACAAAAATGAGTCACTGCATAACGTGCTGACGTAATCACAGTCATAGATTTCTCTGCCGCATGATAAATGGTGCCATTCATGTGATTTCTGTATCGAGGGACAACAGTAGTTTCAGTTAGTTCTTTCTCATTAATGTGTCAATAGCAGCAAAGGTAACTTGTGGTTAGTATTGATACGAAGTTGAAGGTTACAACAACCTGTCGACATACAGACATACTCAACACCAATAGTGGGACATTTTTTGCTGAATACAAAAGGTGTATTAGATTTTAATTTTAAATAACTTAAAAAGCTGTTCATAGGTCAGAATCAGTAACTTGACGTTGATTTACAAAAGCAGGGAGATTGACTGTTTACCTTTCCTTGTTTTGTTCTTGACTCTCCCGTGATCCTCTGGGCTCTTTGTTGGTTCTTGGCTCGGGGGCACCAGCCCACCGACGACATCAAGCAGCTTCTCACAGGCCATCTGATGACATACAGTACAATAGATGCATCACATGTCTAACCAAGGCAAGGTTATAAACACAAAATTCCATTGAAATAAATTGTCTGCTTTTATTCGGTCATTTGTACTCTAAATCACATTGTAAGCACACGTTGTCTGTGTGTTATGGATATCTTTTTTTTACCGGGCCAAAACCTTTTCTGAAAATTATTGGTGACCATATATACAGGATATACTTTTGGGAAAGTTACTAGATAATTTAGGTATGCATGTCAAATAATGCTACATAATAAAGCTATGCATGTTCAAAATGTTTGATAAATATAGAAACTTTGGAGCAAAGTAATCACATCATCTGTTAGTCAGAATGGTTAAATTGGGAAGAATATATGTACGTGTGAACATAATCTCTGGAATCTGAACACCACCTGCAGGCCAGTTGGTGTTATTTTTATTTTTGGAACATGACCCACATAGCATTATGTTTTTGTATAATAGCTCTAACTTCAGCAGATGTTAGAATATGTTGAAGAGAAAACAACCTTCTATGTATATAGTGTGATATAGACATCAGTATAACAAGATTAGAGCTACAGAAATATACAGGAGTGGCATTAAATAAAAGAGAATGTACATCAATTTCAATACAAAATGTATTTGAGCCGGGCATGCATTCAGAATATGGAAAAATGGGGGATGGAAGACTGAAGACATGCAACCTGTGTTTGTATACGCAACCTGATATAAGAGTGGAGAGTGTGTGTGTGTGTGTGTGTGTTTACCCTGTACTCTCCCAGTGCGTAGTGGCAGGACGCCTGCTGTATGAGAGCCCTGTGGTGCTCCAGACTGCCCTGACCTGAGGGGCTCTGCTGCCCAGGCTGAGGCTGCTGCACTGCAGCCATCTGGTGCAGGCTGGAGAGGGCTTTACGGTACTGTCCCTAGAGAGAGAGAGAGAGAGAGAGAGAGAGAGAGAGAGAGAGAGAGAGAGAGAGAGAGAGAGAGAGAGAGAGAGAGAGAGAGAGAGAGAGAGAGAGAGAGAGAGACACAAATATAGTCACAGACAACTCGTGGAAGCACATGGAATGATATTTATTTTAACATTTATAAATCTTTATCTTCTAATTAGAAAAACTATATATTTTATTAATTCCATTCAATTTTCCTCGGTTTAATCTATTTGTTGTCATCAACTTGTGTCATGTTTCATAACCTCTAATACCCCATTCTTTAAATATTGTATAAATTAAGATATATGTATTGCTATATCCTGTTCTTTGCTCCTCCTACAATTGATACGTTTCCACACAGGGATCTATAAAATGTATTTTAGTCCAGAAAAAACGTATTCAACAAAATAATTTAGAAAAATACAAATGACAGATAAAAAAAAAAAAAATATGCAGCAGGTATCATGTCACAAACAACGAAAACATCATAATTCATTATAACCGTTTCTTGCCTGGTATATGATCATGTCGCTGAGAAATATTCTGAACCATAGCCAGTTGTCTGTTTTCCAAGAGGCACAGATCTTCTTGAACTCTGTTGAAATGTTACAAATGATTAAAACGTTTTTTTCTTCATCCCTCCTCAAAGAGAATTAAAGACAGTTGTATAGAGACATTTTTATAAGCCATGAGAGTAACATCTGCAGCTGTTGTGGTTCCCAATTTATGATATGGTGTTTGAGTGACTGGAGCCTGTCTGGGTGGCTAAAACAAACACATGAACAGAAACGGTGTTTACCAGTTTCAAGGCCGTCATGGGAGTGAAGAAGGTCCCAGCTTTCCCTCGCTGTGCGGAAGCTCTCCAGAGTCTCTGACCAGCTGGGCATATCAGTCTTGTTTACCAAAATGTGTCGACCGCGACCTTTTCCCAACCCCTCCTCATCATCTGAGCTCTACATTGACACACACGCACACACAGAGTAACAAACCAAAGCAGATACAATGGACACACACTATACTCCCATACTAAATCCTATTTAAGAACACATACATAACAACCTTGCACAGTCTTTGTTGGCTAGAAACATGAATGATATCTGGTCAGTCCTCACCATCGTCTTCTCTCTCCCATCTGCCAGTTTGCGTTTCTTATGTGCATGTTTTACTGCTCCTCTTTCCCCCTCCACATCATTATACACCGAGCTCAAATCCTCTACAAGGATCCACGGCCCTGAACTCAACGTATTCACACCTGCCAAACATAAACCCATTATTTGATCTTTTAACCTTTCATTAAAAATTGAGATGCATACATTGAGATGCATATCCTGAAGAACTAGAGTGACATGAACAAACAAAGATAGAGGCTGACCCTGGAACAGTGCAGGCTGCACAGCTGAGACATAGAGGAAGGCACTGCGGAAGAGGACGAGCGCAGCACAGATGACCACTTGACTGCAGCAGCGGGACCTTGTGTCTCCTTCCAGACTAGGCAGGTAGCGACACAGCTCTTTCACTCTCTGAAGCATGTCCACATAACTCCTAAAGCATAAGGTATACACACACACACACACACAAACATGTAAAATAATGTGTATGTATATAACATATGCATGTACTGCAAGGAATATAAGTGATCTAAACAATCTTTCCCTTAGCCCTCTAACTTCATTGAACCGTCATCTGCACATTGTTTTGTGACACCAAATTGTTCCATTTACTTGTTTCTTTTAATTATAATAAACATTAATATTGATATTGTAGGTATATATATATATATATATATCTGAACTTTATGTAATATAATGAAATGTATATTATACACTAATATTCTGTTTCTGTATGTAATTGTACTAAAAACATGCGCTGCCTTGCAACTACATCACGATCCATTTGGAATTCCGTGAGGGTCTCTTATCTTTTATATAACAGCAAAGTCTGCTAGCTCGAAGTTAGTCATTGTTTTTCATAGTGAAAGGATTTAGAGAACGACAACACACAGAGAGTGAGAGGTGAGGGGCAAAGCCTGACATCTCGTCGTGATGTCAGGCTTCATCCTGGAAATATTTCTGTTGATCCAGACTAATGATGGTAGACTCTTGATCAGAAACATCTCTCGGTATAACAAAGTACAACACAACAGAACCTCAAAACGACAGCCTCCAAAATGACCATTAAGTTAAATCAACACCTCTAAAACACTTTCAACAAAAACTGAACATTATGACCTTCGTGAATGTAGGATTTATTGTAGGGCTGTTGTATTAGACTGCATAACTTAAGCTATGTGTACCTTCTAAATGATTGTATATTACAAGAGTCACCTGAATACACAACAACCATAAAACACAGCACTGGCTGATTGATAGGCAGACAGATAAGACTACCTCTGCCCCTTGTCTCCCTGCCACTCGCAGCGGGCTCCAACCACAGCGAGGATATCCAACAGCCTCTCCCAAGGTTCTGCTACCACTGACGACTTTTCCGACAAGCCGTCAATCACATACCGCTGGGAGCCACGGGACACAGCGGTTGACTTCAGAGATCCACCTTCTTGAGAGCCTAAATCAAAGAACGAGAGCAAGAGACAAAAATGTCAGGCAGGCAGTGAATAGAGAAAATATGGAGATAGACGATACTACATATTGTGAAACGTGATCACATTGGGTTAGCACTAAGAAAAAAGTAAAGCGCTACATCAACACAGTGCAGCAGCTTTACCCTGTATCTGTACATCAGGGGAGGGTCCACGAGTAACATAGCCGATGTAGAATTCAGCTGCTTTCAGCATGTACTTCTGCATCAGGCTGGCCGGCAGGCGCATGTCCATGTTGTTTATGACCAAAGGAAGGACATCACACACTGTAATAATCAGAAGGAATTAGTGTTAAAGTCAAGCCTCTAGTAAGTCTGTTCTTGAATGAAAAATTAGGTTTTGAGTGTTTTACTAACCAAAAAGTTTTCTGAAGCAGTTGACAGGAGTCTCCACATTCTCTGATACCTCCGCGTCCAACAATGTTTCTCCTAGATTGACCTAAACATACAGCCGAATATTACTAGAGACTGTTTTAGTGCTGTTTAGTCTATGGTTCAAATGTCTAAACACAAGTGTTATGTTATTATTACGTACCCCGTGTTGGACTACAGACTCTGGAAAGCGCTTAAGAAGAAGGAGCAGCATCTCTGCCTTCTCCAAAGTGTTGAAACACTGCTCCGTGGCTTTCAGTAGCATCTCACACTGCACACGGCCAGGAAGCGTCTCAAAAAGCCCTGGGGAAGACAAACACGCACTCTTTAGATTTCCAAAACCAACACTGCACTACCCACACTTCATCGTTCCACTTCTGACAGTGTGTTTAACTCCTCTCACCTCGTAGAAACTGTGCATGTTTGTCCTGAGAGTCACTGCGCAGTGCAGCTGTGATGACATTGATCTCTCGCCAAACAATGGGCTGATCTGGAAAGTTTATAAACCTAAAGAATAGACAAATCGTTTGCAAATGTTAGCTCAGACTCAGCAAAGGGCACTTGACATTAACACTAAGACAACAGAGATAGAAAGGGTCGATACAGCATAGAATCACAATATTTTCTGTAGAAATACTGTATCGATACACGGACGCCAAGTATTAATGTATTTTTTTTTTAGATAAAAAAAGATGTTGACAAAGTCTTCCTTTGGGGACATAATTTGAAGTTGTTAAAAAAGATAATAAATTGCAATATATTGCAAAATATCGCAATAATATCGTATTGTGACATAAGTATCATCATGCCTATCATGGTGATTCACACCCCTTAGAGATAATAAATTGTAACTCACATGTCATACAGCAGTCTTCCTGCCGAGGCTGTCCTCTCTGCATTGCGTTCAATGATGTACATTTCATACTGTGAAAACACATCAACCACATTTTAACAATGGACTCATAACTGAGGAGCCACACATTTCAAACACACGATAATGCTGGACAAAGAGAGAGAGAAATGCATTAAACTCTGGTGGGTTGACCATATGCAGCTAAGATGAATGCGTATGTTACCTGTATGTTGAAATCTGCAGGGTAAAGGGTTCTGGCAGTTATGAGCCAGGCTTTGGCCGCACAGGGATCATCAGAGACCAGCTCCCGGGCTCTCTTCACCAGAAAATCGCAGTCTTTTTGCGCTGACATTGTACATGAATCTAGCTTTCAGTACCAAAGGCGACAAACTGAACCCACACTCGGTAGATTAATGCATACGTTTGTCTTACACGCACACGTCTCGGTAGATAAATTTCAAGTGCAAGCTGTGACAGTTAGCTAACGTTAGCGTTAGGGGCTAAAGAGAGCTGCTCTGAGCGAAATGTAAGAATACAGCTAGCAATACATAGCTAACGTTAGCTGACTATTAACTGGCATCTTTGCTACAATTACCACACCATGCCCTATTATTCAGTTATATCATATACATTTAACAACCATGAATATCAGAGAAAAAGAAGAGCAACTAAAAGCTGTTTTGAGAATAACGTTACCAGTAAAAGCTAAACCTTTATTTACCGACACATTCATCTCAATTGTTAAAATTATGACCTCACAGAATAGTCGTAAAAAATGTCGCAGCTAGATCCTGCTTTACGACGAACAAAACAACCCGGAAAATAGTTCGTCATAGCTTTTTACTTTTTACTCAACATAATACTGTACATCGAAATAATCTGGGATCCTTTCCCAACTATTTGCAAAACTAATAGTGCAAAGATGAAAGAGCATGAATGTATTATATTGTGATAGAGGCTCTCTGAAGTCAGATCTGCAGTAGTGCGCAGGCGCTAAAGTTGCATTGCTGCGGTCACCTGCCGCTGTTGGGGCTGCAGACCGACCAAACACAACCTACCGTTTGTTGTGGCCGCTGGCCCAATTACCCTGCAGAAAACTGCACTCTCCTGTCCAGGATTAGGACAACGTTTGGCGTACAGGTAAAGACTGACATATGAGCCCGGTCGTTGCTTAACCAAAACTGTGAGACGCTCTTTAGCTTCTTGACGTTGCTGTCAACGAAATTTCCAACTAACCACCCATCAACGCTTGTCCGTGTTGACTCTTATTATGTTAGGCTGACATGTGTTTTGCTGTAACATACATGACTCCTGTTCTCGTCCTATCTTAAATAAATCTGATTGTCTGTTATTAACACAGCCGAGGAGGCCCAGTCACCAGCACTGTTGAGCTGGCTAAGTTGGTTAAGCAGCCTAGCAGTTGGGTGTCTGGTATTGAGCTAAGCATGCTAGCCCGTCGATGATTTGGTTTTATTTTTTAGCTAGCTATTAATACAGTAACTAATATTGCTTCGTGTCCTAGTTGTAATGGGGCCGTTGAGTGACATAAACCCTTTTGCCTGTATCAGCCCAATGACAGAGATCATGCTGTGACAACGAGGAGCTAGTTCACAGGAGGCATTAACCCATTACACAGAGGGCGTGTTCGCGGGACATGTGGAAACTTTTCCGGTTGCGTAATAGAATTGCTGTCCTCTGAATCCGAACCATAATGTATTTATTACCAAAGGAAGTTTTCCCTTGCAACGGATTTGCCTTGGTGTGTTTGGTGCATACAATAAACACAATAAAAAGGGAATACACAATAAGGCAAAGGGGTTAAGCGTCTGCCAGAGTCTCTGCTCCAATCCAGTTAGTTGGTTACAGTTTTAATATCATAATGTGGTTGTATTCAGCAAAATGATAGTGCAGAACTGTCATCAGTCAAGTCACTCTTAATTTTTCAATGTTGCCTTGCCTGTTTAAAGTATATAATATATACTCTACCTATAATATGTAATCTATTATAGGTTATGAAATAGAAAAACCTATTCTGCAAAGTTACTTCAGCTTCAGGTAAATGCAGTGTATTTAAGTAATTTCCTCTGAAATGTCGTTGGAGGTAATTGTGTAAAGTCTCACAACATGAAACTAAAATAACACCTAAAAACTGCAATGCTTGAACAAATGTGCTGTACTTTTAACCTGGGGACTTTTAAATTACATAACAGGCTTCTCTCAGAGGTCAGTAGCCATGTGGCAGCGTGGTTTCTCATACTGTCCTGAAACTCTGTGTCAGGATTTCTGGAGTGATATTTTGGTTTACGTTCTGTGACCTCTAATGACCTCAAACCTCTGCCTCCACTATCTCCTCTGTGTTCTATATTTGGCACTATAGATTGTTGCTATAGTATGTGGTAGGGCGTGGCACTAGTATCTTCAATAATTCAAAGGAAAAACTACATTCAACGTTTTATAATAAAGGTTAACATATGGTACTTTTGTAATGAACATTAAAGGAACAGACCTAGTGTCGTCTACCGCTCATAGCTGTGCGCTCCTGCCCCAGGACTAAGCTGACGTCAATCGGTTAAGTTGTGTATATTAACTCTTATCAGTGGCCAGTTGGGGCAGCTTGATTGTACAAGTTGAAGGATGCAGGCTGGGAGTTAAACAGTTCAACCTGCTTAAATCATCATGGGCCATTTAATCTAAACCCCAACCAATATATCTGTTATTATAGATATTATTTCGACAAATAAATTGCATCAGTACACATGTTGGCACATAGGCAAAATAAATTGTGCTATATTAATGTTTTATAGATTGCAGTTTTATGTATATTTGATATTTATTAAATATAAATAGATACATTGTATGTATTTTGATTTTATTTTTTTGGTTGTATTGTTGTGTATGCATATATACTCTTTTCATAGTTATGTACAGTGAATTGAATGTTTGCCAAAAATGTGTTAATTAAAAAATGTCAACCATTGCTATGTTGTCTTGATTGGGCCCCAATTGAATCCCATTTGTTCTTGCCATAATTTATAATAGGCATATTAATATTTCCTCTCTCTTTCACAGGGTTTACATTTTACAAAATAGTGCAGTGTTGATGTGATGCTGAAGGAACAGGCTGTGGAGCACTGAGTCTTCCATGGCTGTTAGCACCATGGACTCGGAGTCAGCCCGGACACCTCAGCCTCAGGCTGCCCTGACTATAGGAGGTCCCTCCCTGCTGCCTGCTGATGCTCTGAGTGCCAGGCCGGGCACTCAAGGGAAGCACTACGTCTGCGGCTCCATTGCAGCTTTTTCCAACATCTTGGTGACTTTCCCCATCCAGAAGGTGCTGTTCCGCCAGCAGCTGCACGGTGTGTTGGCCACTGAGGCGGTGCGGCAGCTCCAGAGGGATGGGCTAAGGAATCTTTACCGGGGCCTGCTGCCCCCGCTGCTCCAAAAGAGCACTACAGTTGCCATCATGTTTGGCCTGTACGAGGACTTCTCTAGAGTTTTACTAGACCAGGCTGGTGGCAGCGGTGTGCCGGACCTGGTCACCCGAAGCTTTGCTGCAGCATTGGCAGGAACCGCAGAGGCCATCCTGACGCCATTTGAGCGCGTGCAGACTCTCCTGCAAGACCATCGACACCACGGGCGCTTCAACAACACTGGCCACACCTTCCGGACACTTCTTACTGAGTATGGTGTCAGAGAATGCTACCGTGGCCTGGTGCCCATACTTCTCCGTAATGGCCCTAGCAATGTGTTCTTCTTCGGGCTCCGCGGGCCCATTAAGGAGCAGCTCCCAGAAGTCACTAGTCGGGCAGGTCACATGGTGAATGATTTTGTGTGTGGAGGTTTGTTGGGGGCAGCCCTTGGCATCATGTTCTATCCATTAAATGTGGTCAAGTCCCGGGCTCAGTCTCAGGTTGGTGGAGACTTCCAGCCTTGCAGGAAGGTGCTGCTAACCGTGTGGAGAGAGAGGGGTGGCAGTCTGGCCATGCTCTTCAGAGGGGCCCACCTCAACTACCACCGTTCACTGCTGTCCTGGGGGATCATCAATGCCACCTACGAGCTGCTGCTGAAGCTCATGTAAGAGGGAGAATGGAGATGACAAAAAAAGAGATCTAGAAAGGAGGAGAAAGCATTTTAAAAGGGAAAAACCTGTATGGAGTGATGGAACCAGTTTGTTGAGAAGAAAGGAAATCGTAAAGTAAAGCCGATGCACTTGCGGTCCGGCCCTGTTTTGGGACACTAGGGTTTCCATGATTTAAAGACATCAGGGAAGTTGCACTTCTGACAGGGGCCAACAGTCAGTGTGAAATAAGCCACCTGCCACATGCCATGACTATTTATTGTTGTCAAAATATTTAAAATAAAAAACAAGTCACACGCTTTAGTCTATACAAAACTTGTGCCAGGGTCCAATTAAAATGCCCTTGTTTGCTCTCTGTACAGAAATGTTGTGGAGCATTACTTGACAGCGCTTTACTTGACTGGATAAGCTGTTTCTTCGTATGTGCTGTGTGCTGTGGTGTTTTGTAGACAACATCCATCTTTTTGTTTGTTTGAAGAGTTATTCTGTGAGGCTGCCACTTGACTGAAACACTTTTGTACTTTTGACCGTTGAAATTCCCCAACATTTATTGTCAAGGAGAGTGTAATAAATTGAGTGTTGGCCATTTTATTTCTCTTTATGCTCCATCTCCACTTATTTGGCCTTCATGTTTATGAGATCAAAAGGCTGATACTTAAGGCACTGTTGAGATGACTATCAGGTATATACATGTTGTTGGAAATATTGTCTAGCAGACACATGTAGGCTAATTCTTAATTTTTTTTTCCTTTCACATGATTTGTCTTTGCCAAATGGAACTGAAATGTTTTGTCAAGCACTCTTTTTATTGCTTTTATGAAGTGCTTCTGGCTTGCATTATTCAAGTTTTGGCCGTTCATGTCAGTTAAACATAGCGACACTGAGATCTTGTGTTGTTTTTATCATTCATTGGAAGGGAGAGTTGCTACAAATAATCCCACAGAAAATGTTTGCTCTTTGTTTAAAATATACATTTTAAGAAAACTTTTGCAGTTTCAGAAAAAGACCTTTTGATATTAATTTGACTGTGCACCATTGCTGCATTTGTTCATTTGTGGGTTATTGTTCACTTTTTGACTATACAACTAAGTGCTCCTCAGTGTTTTTCCTTTTTATAAACTTTAATATCACTTGTTTTATACATGTATCTCTCTCCCTCTACTCCCTCTTTTCATATATATTTCCTTCTCTCACGCTTGCTCTCATTCTGTCCTGTAACATCTGTTGACATAATGGGCTCAGATTTCAGGCTTGAGTAAATACTGTCACCACGCAGCAGCTCACGTTGGGTATGACAGCCCAAAGAGGAAAGGCATGCTGCCTGGACACTGAACAGTAATGTGCTGAGAGAAGACCGGGGCAGAGGGAAATGTTCAGTTGCACAAAAAGCTCAAGCTGCCATGTAAATGGATCATTTGGCCTATTTCTTCAATTCTTTACACTTTGGACTGTCCACAGTGTGCTGTTTCCTAAGCATCTTTTCAGGATTTTCCTGGGTTTCCACTTTGAAAGTAAGGCTTTTGATTTAGATTTTGAAAGTGGGACACCCTTGCTCATATTAAATAATGACGTTTCTAATTACCACTTCTCCTGAAGCACAAGTCACTGAGTCACTATGAAAATTAATAATGGCAACGAAATTAAATGTTTAAAATCAATCCATTAAAAAGGTTGATCGTGTATACGTCTGTTACATGGGTGTTTATGGGGATACATTTAAAAAAAAAAAAAAAAAAAAAACTTCATTCACACAAAATCTGACAAATTGTTTGAATTTATGTAATAGAGGCCCCCATACATAATGAAATGAATGGCTACTTTGTGCCCTATAACTGCAGTGCCAGTCCTCCCTGTGACTAATACTTTATGCACCGTAATCCCTTCTTTATAATCGATCACACAAACCGCATCACCGTTACAATGATGTATTGTAGTCGAGCTGAACAGACTTAACACTGGCTTACACTGACGGATGGTCTAACACTCAAGTACACTGTGTAGTTTAACACCTATCTGATATTTCTGCTGTGTATTAGATCATAGAAATGACTCTCACATACACTTTCTAGATTACTGTGTCAAGAAGTCAGACAGCAGATAATGATCAGATTAAGGGCAATCTGACATGGGGACTTTGGATCAAGAGGGTTGAGCTGCTGTAGTTAAAAAGCTTCTCAGCTCTTTCACAGTTTCCTTTTACACAAATGTCTGTCTGACTATCACCTTGGATTAAATCTTAAGGTTTTACATTCAAAATGCATCATTTAAGAATTTATTTTAATAATAGGAGTGGAAATGTTGCTCTATAACTCAGCTGGCTCTTTGTGAATAATTAACAGAGATTCCCAGCACCAAAAGAGAGAAAGGAGGCTCTGGTGCTACACGCATAGACGAGCGCTGCCTTTGTGGAAGTATAAAAACTCTATGCCGGGAATTAAATCCCACAGTAATCCCTATTAACAGTATTAGTAGTGCAATGATGGTATAAATAGAGAGGCTGTTTAGTCTGCTGGGGTATATCTAGGTTCAATATTAGGGCAGGATGGCGAAGTTAATGTCTTCTGACCTGACTCAATATTTAGGAAGGGAGCTTACATGAACTGTAAGTTGTTACATGAAATAAGTTTATAACTGGTCAATAGACAAAACCCAAGAAGTTCGACATTGTTAAGGTCCATGTGTAATTTATTCCCAAATAATACATTTCTTGGTACATCGACTTCATTGTACGTGGGTACAGAAAAGTGACTGCTCGTGGAAACACAATGTCCTCTTTGAAAATGAAATGCTGTTGACACAGTTTTACCATACTGAAACAAAACACGTAGGTGACACAGGCACTCTTCACTTTTTGGGCCTGCTTGAAGAACAACTAGAGATGCTCCTGAACCATACAGTATGTCTTGATGTTAGTGCTATGATGGACACTGCTACTGCACCTCCGTGGCAACTGGAAGCTCTGAAATCTCACACAAGAGACCTGCTGTCTTACTTTTTTTAACCATAGCCACCTTGACCAAAATGTACATTTATTTGGAAGATTAAATATAGTACCTATGTCCTCACCAGCTGTCTCTGAACACTCAAGCAGCCTTTATTTTGGCTAATCACATTATAATATTTGTATAAGCAACTACTGGCTTAATTACCCTCTGGTTGTCATAGGTGGCTCAAGTAGATCTTCAAATTGGATGGCTGATGAAATGAATTGGCATCATGTGATAGATACGGACGAGCTGTTTAGTGAACACTGTACATCAGCAAACTGATCGAGGAATGCATTCCTTTTACTGACTATTCACAGACATCAGTATATTTATATTGACACGTGTTAATGCCATGCAACTTTGCACAATGTTGCAATCCATAATGCAGTAAGTTTTGCCCGAAACAAGACAAAGGCCAACATTCCAAACAAAGAAAGCATCCATTATATTCAGACAAACATAATGCAGCTGTTGTTGTTTTTAATGTTAGCACACAAAAAACAAGGGTACAGTATGTGGGGGTGGGGTGGTGAAGAGTTTATGTTTGCATAGCCATAAACTAAGGAAGAGACAGAATAGGACACAAAGATAAATGGATATCTACAGTTCTGACCCCATCATACAGCACCCAGTCCATCAGTCAGTATGTTATTTATTAGGTGCTGTGCCCAAAGAGGAAACCGTAGTGGGGAACAGTTGTGGCTCAGTGTTTTAAGACTTTGGATGTTTGCTACATCTTGACATATTTTAGTTTAACAGTCACCTTTGTGCCTAGTCAAAAACATTTTTTCAACTACATAAATAAGGTCCCCTGTTTTGCTTTCTGGGCCTTATCCACACATTCCCAGAAAATATATATGTAATGTCCTTTGGATGAAAACTAGAATAATGTTATATTACTGCATACATTTGGGTAATGGGAGTATTTCCAAGAGGCATTCACTCAGAGTCAGTCAGGACCATGGAAAGGGTAGAAAAACACTTTACACAAGGGTATGTGTCTCATAAAAAGGTGCAATCTGTAACAGTCAAAAGTGCTCTCCCTGCTTTGTAATGGTATAGTTTTGTATCCCATTAATATGACTGTAATTTTGAAAAACTAAATCCTTAAAAAGGTGTACTTATAAAACAAATCAGTTAACTGTATTTTGCGTGTGATAGAGTATATTGTCTGTATTTTGTCAGTAAAACGTACTGTTATACTAAACTTGAAAAATGACAATTTACAGATTACACCTTGTGGAGTGGAGAAATCTTTAAAGCAGCAATAGATAACATAATACTGTCTCAAAGAGAAGGAAACATTTAAATTCCAGTGACATCCATAGTTTTTTTTTCCCACTAGAGACCTGCACATCACAGACCATGGTGCAAATATTGTAAAAATAAATACATAAATACGACATGGGTAATCCATCCTTACATACATACACATATTGTTATCATAAAATAAGATAATTATAAGATTATTATAAAATTCATATGTACAAATGCATAGTCCATATGCGTCCAAGAAGAGGCCAAGCAATGACGTTTCAGGGTTTTGTTTGGTGTATGTGTTTTCCATGTGGGTGTGTGTAATGTGGGTTAGAGTTTGTGTGCTGTAGTGTGCATGGCACTTACTGTACAAGAACACAGGGGTTACACACCAAATCGCTCTGTGCTGTTTCCTTTTGTCTCACCTATAGAGTCAGTGGGTTATTAGTGGGTAAAAGTTCACAGGTCAAAAGTTGAGCGTCACTTGGCCAGGCGTGTCCGCGGTGTCTGGTGTGCATGTCCGGAATAGCTGTGTGAGTGCGAATACAGAGGAGATGAGCACAGTGCAGCGTTTGGCTAGTAGCCTCACCCCGTCACTCTCCCCCTGACCCTGTCCAGAACCAGTGAGGCCAACACTCTTACCCCCAACCCCGGGACCAGTTCCAGCTGTCTCAACAGCCCCAACAAACTCTCGGTACAGACCCACTATCTCCCTTAGCTTGTCCATGGCCTCCTGGCTGTCATCGTCCTCATCCCCGTGGACCAGACTTGCGTTATGGCAGATGTCACAACCAGGGCAGGGGTTTGTTCGCAGGCAGGCTGCTGACAACTGAACCAGGGCACTGAAGCTGTTAGATAAAGAGCGTAGGGCTTCATCAGGAGCCCATCCTACACGTGTGGCCCGCTGACACCCAGATGCCAACCGTCGAGCCTCTGCCTGGAGAAGACTCCTTTCAGCCTCTGTCATGGCGACGGTGCTTGTCCCAGTACAATTTGGGTACCGTGCTGGGGTAGTATTGCCTTCAGTTCCATTGTGATTTAGGTCAGGGCCTACTTTTATGCCTGTGATATCCTGCTTTGAGTTTTGGCATGATGTTTGTTGGGGTTGCTCAAGTGCTCCCTTCTCTAAGACCAGCATAAGCTGGTCTATATCTTGACGTAGGGAGGCAAAACCTCCCTTCAGCCCACCGTAATTCTTGTTGGTAAGTGTACGAAGAGGACCACCAAATGAGTTTGTGGGGGAAACTGGACGTGAAACTAGGGGACTGAGTTCAGAGGAGGCAGTGGAGAAAGTAGAGAGCGGACGGGGGTTGTCCCTCAGTAGTGACAGAATATTGGGCTTTGGAGAGGGTGTTGTAGGAGAAGAGACGGGTGCGGGTCGGGCAGGTTTAGGGCGTGTGCGGCGGGAGAACTCGTAAACAGTAAGCTCCTCGTCAAAGCTTATTCCATCCTCAGTGTCTCCACTGAAACAGTTAGCGTAGACAGTGTGGCAGCCACAAGCCTCCCGGTGCTGCTGTGGAGGAGTAGTGTCAGCTTGTGAAGACGTTGGTGAGTCACCTCCAATTTGCATGCTGGACACACCTCCCAACCCCACTGCTGAATGGGGCCGTGACTGAGGCTGCTCCGATGAAACACTGCCACTGTGTGCACTGTTCTCTTTAAAAGTCAGATTAGGGTGGGAGCCGTTTATCCCATTGGCCTTTTTCATGTGTGAGGTCACATCCTGGGCCTCTTTTATGGTGGCTATGACAACCTCAGCTCCATCCTCTAAAATATTCCCTTTCCCTGCTGGTTTTAAGTTTACGGTCTCTTTTTCCTTGACAGGGGTCTTGTTTAAGTCTGATAACCCACTGGCTACAGACAAGCCAGAGCCAAATCCGGATGTGTCTCCAGTGATGGAGCTCGTGGAGGGATAGTCCAGAGTTCCCAAAATCTCCTGGGAACGGGTCATGTACCAAGGCAGAGCCTGGATCTTCCCTCTCAGGGCAGAAGCTGGCAGTCTGCCTCCCAGGCTGGAGGAGCTGGTCCTCAGGTCTGATCCTGATCCAGATCTTCCAGGTTCTCTGCTTTCAAGGCCTCCAACACCTTTGGAGTTGGTTGAAGTAAGGGAGCTGGTAAGGGTTAGAGGTGCGTCTGTATTTTTGGGTGACAGGCTTTCATGACTCAGGGAGACCCTCCTGGATCCTGACTGGACGCTGCCATTGCGTAAGCTCCAAGGGTGGATTCCATTTGGCGGACTGACGCTATCCTCAAAGACCCCTTTGCTAGGATCAGTTGGGGTGACAGGAGAGCTAGCAGGTAGTGATAAGGGGTGGAAATTGGTGGGAGAAGTGGGTTTGGGAGGCACTGGTGGGGGGATAGCTAGCTTTGTACCTGAATTAGAGCAAGGGATAGGGGGTAGGTTTGGTGGCTTTCTTGTGGGTAGAGCAGTCCCATTGCTTTTGCCCTCAACTTTAGGGGTTTCCTTTACATCGGGAATGTATGCTTTGTCATTGGAAACAACATGCACTCCATATATCAAATCTTTATTCTCTTTCAGATTGTTTTCTTGCCTCTTCACCGTTTCCTCAGTTTGTGGTGTTGTAATGGGTAGTGGTTGCTTGCTGCACCGCACTGCTGTGATCAGGGGTGATGAGAGAGGCAGTCCACCTGCCCCAGATGTGACAGACTTGAACTCCATGGTGTCTGGCTCCATTTCCAGAAGTTCAGAGGACAGACGTCCCGAGGCATCCCCATTGCAGTGGGCATATGATCTGCCATGCTGGGGGGATTTGGGAGGAATGATCTGAGGTTTCGGAGGTAGATGGGGCTTAGGTGCCAGTAGTGGTTTAACCTTAACTTCAGGTTTCTGCGATGGTTTTGGTGGACTGGGCTGTTGGTTGGCAAGTTGATTTGTGGGGCCTTTAAGCGTCTCCTCTTCCCTCTTGATTTTAGAGGATCTGGCTTTATTGGAGAGGGGGGAGGATGGCTCTTTCCCCGGGACAGCTGAAGGACCATTCCAGCTTCCACTCAAACGATTAGCATTCCGCCGGTCAGCCAGCTCAGCGTCTGTGAGACAGAGACAAATCAAAAGGAATGGTTAGAAAGAGAAAGGCATCAGTGGATTAACACAAATCCTGCCCCCCTCAACTCCTTTTAATCACATTAATGTCTCAAGTGTTGTCACATCTTGCCATCACATAAAAAAAACATACCACCATAAAAGCACCTTCCCAAAATTGGGGCAAGGACAAATTGTCTTATTCATCTGCAAAGTCATAACAAAACATGATGTAAACAAACCTGATAGATCAGGAACTGGGGGAGTAAATCTCTCCTGTGCATCAAAAAACTCATCTTCAGACTCTGAGGCAGTCTCTTTGACCAAAAGAGCTGGTTTGGGATTAGGTGAAGGTGTCAGGAATAGACCCTCTTCGTCCTTGGAGAGGCGCTGCTCAGCCTGTCCTGCTTTGTCCACGGGAATTGAACTGGTCCTTACTGGGACTTTGGGAGGGATCTTTTTCTTTTTTTTAATGGGTGATCTTTGAAAGGGTATGCTGTCAATCATTCTCAAATCTCTTGAACTAGGAATCTTAGAAATGCGTCTGAGTCCCTTAACTTCTTGCTCTTCTTCCTCATCATCATCGTCATCATTGTCATCATCACTAGTAGCCTCAGGCGGGCTAGGGAGGAAATCAGCCTTGGAGAGCTCAGCAAAGCAAAGGCAAGAGTTGTCATTGCCACGGTAATTGAGGTTTGTGGGTCGCAGGGGCCCTTGATGGCGTTTAGGCTCCAGGAGGTAGGGGTGGTGAACGTCCAAGCTGGGTAGATCCTCGCTTGCGCGTGGTCCACGGAGCACATTCGGACGAGATGGGGCTTTAGCTGCGCCATTGCTGTCCTCCAGGGCAGCACTCAAGGAGCCACTGGACAAGCTGGAGAAGCTGCTGGTGACCCGTGGGTCAGTGTGGTACCAGCTGGTCTCCAGGTTCATTTCTTCATCCATAATACTTAATTTACGCAGACCATTTCCTGTTGCTCCTCCTTCCTCTTCACCCTCATTTTCCATACCTTCTGTTGTCACTATTATCTTCACTTCCTGTTTGCCTTTGTGCTCTTCTCTCTCTTTTCTTTCTTCCTCTCTCCTCTTCTCTTCCTCCTCTCTCCTCCTTTCTTCCCAGTCCTGACTTGCTGGGTCTGGGCGTTTGTAATTCTGAGAATCCATTGGGTCATCCTCATCTGTTGAGTCATCTGAGTCACTACAGCAGCGAGACACATAACCTAATAACACCAGAAAAATACACAAACAGAAAATTTGTAAATTAGTAGAGAAGGATATGTTTTAAAATATGATAATATTATGTGACTGGCTTTTCTAATGGTACCCATACTGGCTGGTGACATACATCAGTTTCTGATGTGTAAAATATCTATCAAATGGCCAAAGCCAGAAAGTGATTATTTAAAAGTGAAACAGTTTTTGCTCACTTGATAGGGATTCATAGCACACGCCCTCTATTACGGCGAACCTTCCACACACACCTTCTTCAGCAGGAATCCGGTGCACCCTCACTTTTGGGCGCCCCAGACGGAAGACATTGACACTGGGATCCACAAGGAGTTTGCAGTAGCCTCCCAGCAGACACCCTAAGTCTTTGGCTGCCAGAGAGTCCATCAGTAAGGCAAATGGCTGCAAGGGGGAGGGCATTGCAGGAGAAACGGTAAAGTGATTAACGCCAAAGGGTAAGAAAGAAAAGGCGATGGAGGGGGAGAAAGAGGGAGAGAGAGTCACCTTTGAGTCCAGTGAATTTGCTTTATATAGCTACCAAACACCCCCTTAGGCTGTATACTGTTTGCGTATTGGAGGAGAAATGCTTGACCTATATTTACTCGAGCATGAGCTTTGGCGTGAATGTGGTGAGTGAATATCCATTTTTTGTATCTGTGTCGCTGTATGAGTGTGTTTATGAATAATAGAGTCTAGAACCTCAATGTCTCTCTTACCTTCATGTCGTGCAGTGAGATGCGCAGTAGGCTGACTTTGTCTGACTCAGTGAGCAGCTCCACTCGGCTGATGCTGCTGAACTCCACCAGTGTCGAGATCATATTGAGCTTGTGGTTGATGATCTGACTCATCCCATACTTGGCTCCCACCAGCAGACTGACCAACACCTCCCTGTCCTGAAGCTGAGTGTGGATGAGAGTGAGTTATGTTATATAATGAAACAAAATGAGCAGAGAAGAGGAGGAAGAGGTAGAATAAGGGGGGAAAGGTGCAAATGTTTTTTTAATATGGAAGATAATATCTAGGGTTATGCTCAGCTGGACTAGTTGAGCCTTTTAAATAGTAACATGTAATATAGATCCAAGAATTTGAATCAAGTTGTTACGTGTTATATCCCTTTACAGACAGACCCACCAGGTGATATCAGGCTCTTAACCCTTACCATCATCGTAGCTGTGTAGGACCGTCCCCCATATGAAATGAGTTCTCCCAGCTGAGTAAGGTAGGCCAACCGAGCCTGAGTTGCAGAAATGACCTAAAACACAGCAGATGACAAAGAAGAGAGAGGAATGAAAAAAAAACCAGGGGGGATGGTATGGTTGACTCACTGACCAAAACAATTCTCTCCACCGAGAATGTGATCCACTTATTTTCCCAAAACACTGCCCAAACCCCAGACCTACTATTTCCTTTATAATCATCCTCCCACCCACCCAGGGGCGGCAGGTAATGTATTCCATCTTACAAATGCGGACAGACGGCTATCCTTGGTACTGTATTGTGACAATCGGAGGGATAATTCCCACATTAATCCAAGACATTGAATGCACCCTCACTGTCAAGAAGCCATCAATCCCCATCCAAGTCTCAGTCATGGTTACACCAATACATGTATATAAACCTGAACACTAACTGACTAACTGACATGTGTTGCCATTGACTGTGTAACGTTATTCGATTAGGCTATAAAAGAGAAGAGGTGTCGTGCCGTCTCGGTTCGGAAGTTGAACTCCTTTTTTTTTCAGATGGCCATTAATCCAGCGATCTCTAAAAAGCTAAGGGATCAATTTCTTTATTAATTTGGGAGACTCATAAGGTCTTATAAGGTCTATAACAGAATGTATGGTCTTATTTTTTTATGTAGAGTCAAACAACAAGGAAGTTGATAACGTGATAAAATTGTTGTTGTCTTTTGGGCAAATATATTCACAAGGCCAGATTTCTTCAGTTTCTTCCCAGCACATACTTGTTTTATGGTGAACTTCAGACTTTGTTTGACTGTGTATGTAAATTATTTAAAAACAAAAAAGCTTTAAAGACTTCTCATCTCCTGAGGAGCACTATAGACAACATTGCCACATGATTTAAGTTGGTAATTTATTTTTATGAATTAAAAATGTAAGCTGTATTTTTATGTGTAGATTGGAAAAAATACTCCCTGTACCGGATTTTTTTTGTATTGTAAACATACTGTGTAATCCGTCAGTCTGTACGTTACCTACCTTCTGGCGTGGCTCTAGCAGGGACTGGATCTTTTTGAGGTGGTAGCTGATGGCTTTCCTCAGGTCCTTCTCCCTCATGTTGCTCAGCAGTGTGGGAGAGATGAAACTGTCCATGCCAAACTCTCTCCTGTCATTACCACACACACAGAGGAATGAAAAGCACACTGATACATGAACATGTAGCCTCAATGCATCCTAAAATGTAAGTTAAATTGAACTACAGTACCCCATATGCACTATGCACCTGATTTAGTTTCTCCAAAACCAAGTAAATATTGGTGAAGCATTGGTGAAAAAGGTGAAGGGAGGCTGGGATTCAAATGTGAAATTGTAGGACAGGTAAGAAACATGCAGTATGATGTAGCTGGTGCTAGCCTCATAAGATAGCTAGCTTATGTGTTTTGATACATAGCAAACACTGGCTTCAAAAGTGCAGCTTCATTTTAAAACACTGAATTGCTAACGCTAGCCATTTGTCAGGTTACTACAGAAATAAAATACACCTAAGGTGAAGTGAGGTTAACATGAACTTTTATGCATAGATATCCCTATTGTTGTGTCACCAATGTAACATTTAGTAACTTGGTTATATTCATATACTTATAAATATTCAGTTTCAGGTCTTATCTCTAAGGTAATCAGTAAGCACCAACCTAACAGCAAGTAAGCTTGACATTTTTACATGAAAACTAAATACAGACTTGAATGACAAAAAAATGACAAAGAAGTACATTGAGATTTGTGAGTAGACATATCTGCTGATGTTTTTTTCACCACGGCTGCCACTAGATGTTACTAAACAGCCATATTTTAACTGAACTGTAACCATGACTGCATCATCGGTTTCATTTGAGGTGAAAAAAGCCTACATCTGCGATACACAGAGTATTTATGACTGCAGTGACGTAAATAGTCATATTAATCTATGAACGGTGAGTCAGTGAGGTGGTCTTTTGGGAAATGGATCTGTGCTTAGGTGTTTGTGCATTTATAGATTTTAAGCGTGAAAGGGAGAGACAGAAAGAGGGGAAATTGTAAAACCCAATAAGAAACTTTTGAGCAACACACAGGAAATAGGGCAAATACACACCCTTGTGCACAAACGCAAAACATTTTCCAATCACATTAATAGATTAGGCATTTCGAATGCAACCTTATCCCACACACATTACAATGATTAGAGCAGTAGAACAAGCTCACACCCTTAGATCACCATAATTACACAAAACACTATGAGTGCTTGAGTCAGGGCTGTAGTGTCCCTACAGTGTGACCCTAAAAAGACAAACACATATGACTCACGTAATACTCTTCATAGAGGCCCTGGTCTGTCCACAACTATCTAGTCTCTCGTGCATGTGCAGGGCAGCCAGGCGGAGTGCAGTGTTACACTTCATCTCGACTGCAAAACGCTCCTGCAGCACGTCCCCAACACTCTGGAAACACACACAGTCACAGCATAATGCATGCAGACATTACCAATACACATGCACATTACAGTAAACATTCCTTTGTACAACTGAAAGGCATCATATTTCGACATTTACTTGTTTAATGTACCAGCGTGCACTTTAAGTCAGACATTGTAAAATACACATCTTGTGAGCATTTTTTTTTTAAAGTAAACCAGCAATGTGACACCCGAAGTGCCACTAATACAGCAAAAACAAACGCAGCAGGCGGTAATTACTCCTCGTAGAACAATAAATCACTAAGACATAAGTGGCATTCCCAATGTTTTACTGTGCATCACAAATATGCAAAGACAAACTGTGGCTTTGAGGCTTTTCATCCAGCGTTGAAATGTAGTCTCAAAGTTGAGCTACAACACAGCACATATCTGACTGTATGCAGGAGTTCTTTAATTCCCAAAATGTTTACAAGGTGAAACAAGGCCACAGTAATACATCTTAATATATTAGGGCAGTTTTCAACTAATATGAGAAAGACAAGGAGCAACTGTATGTTAACTCCAAAGGTCTTAACTTTGATTCTGGCTCTATTTTTGTAATGTTTTAGAGCAGGTTTAGAGTACACAAGAGCAAGTTGCCACATCTATTAAATATCGGATATTCAACTACATTTGGCAAGTTTGAGGTTTTTTTTCTTCCTGTATGAACATTTGGACTTGGTTTCTACATGTAAGTGAGGACAAAGGGGTCAACTTCTGATTAAGGTTGACCAACACAAAGTCTGTAAGATTGACAGAGAAGGAGACAGAATTATCTCACCTGTAAAAAGAGGTACTCAAAGGTAGAGGGGTCATCTTGCAGCAAGTCCATTGGGTCTCTAGGGATGAAACACACCCTGAACAGACATCTGTAGTCATGGGAGTCTTTTTTCTGCACCACCTGGTAAAGACAAAAACATACATATAAAGATATATGCAAGCTCTAAAAGTGAACCAAATCAACCACACTGCTTCAGATCTTTGCTGGGTTGTACCCTCTTGTGAGTAGGTCTACTGTTACTACTTAAAAGTGTATTATTTATAGTTTAATTACACCTAATGATGAACATAATTTTAGTATGATTTGTGTGTGGATTTGTTCATTCACGGTTTCCTTCACCTTCTGTATGAGCTCGTCTTCGTGCAGCAGCAGTAGTTTGGTGATGCTGTACTGTTGCTCTAGCACCAGGGAAAAGTACTCGATGGCCCGGATGGACAGTTTATCCTTCAGAGTCAGCACAATGTCCTGGAATGGTGAAAGACCAACAGTTCAGACCCCCTTAGACAAACATGTTTCATCCCTGTCTGCTGATGGCAGATGGTCAAATCTGATTCCTCCTCTCAGTTTCCCTTTGGCTGGGAATACAAACTGAAATACAAAACCGGCTGTAATAATCATAATGTGCTCATGAAGTCAACATACATGGACCTGCTGAGGGTGAGCTACTGACACAATTATTTTCCTTCTATATCATTGTGATGATTGTATACAGTACAACTCATAGTTTGCAAATGCCCAACAGGACTTATAGATTATATCTAGAGTTACTCACAAAATCCAGTTTAAACAAACAAGTGCTTCATGGCTCTGAATCACAACACGCTTCTCCTCACTTCTAAATGTTTCGTAACTTCCTCCTCCAGAAGCAATATAATTAATTTTCTTTTTGTATTATTCCACCATTAAGAACAGCTACAGCCTACCCACACTCTAACACCCTTGGGGCAATCACAGCAGAACTTGTGGTGTGCTTAGTTACAAAATACACCCACTTGTTTCTAGGAAGCCTTTCACAGCTAGATCCACTGTTTGGTCTCATAATGCTTATGAAAGACTGAGGGAGCTAATGATTGGATCTTCTGAGGACACTAATGTAGGCAGCGTGTAACATGATTTATCTATCTATGCTCTTTAAATTATTTTTGTGCCTGTCACTTATTGCTATTGTTACAGTAAGATATGTACATTCAGTTGGTATTGGTTTGGTTATATAAATGAACACATAGAAAGTTGCTTGTCATTGGCTTTCATAGAGTGCACTGGTATTGAAAAACATGTCAGCCGCCCAAAAGCGATGCTGCCACCTCTTGGGCTGGCCAGTAATGAGATGCATCATCCAGTTACCCATCTGCCCAATTGTTGGTAAAATTGCCTTTCTCTTCTTAGATTAAATGTCTGTCATACACACCTTGACAGTGGTGCTGTTGTCAAACTTGAAGGCCTTCGTCTGTCCGTTCTCTAAATAGACTTTTAGGACATTGGGCAGGAAGAGAAGAGAGTTTCCCTGATAGAGAGAAGTGAGAAATAACATTGTGGTTAGACAGGAATAAATATCAAACGAGGGAAGATAAAAAAGGAAAAGGGAGCTTGACATCTTGGAAAATAAGTCCAAATAGAGAATGATCAAAAGTGTGAGGGATCCAATGATGAGTCATTCATCAGTGGCTCACAACAGC
The DNA here is from genome assembly GCF_004354835.1 of Perca flavescens. Classification (NCBI taxonomy): domain Eukaryota; kingdom Metazoa; phylum Chordata; class Actinopteri; order Perciformes; family Percidae; genus Perca; species Perca flavescens. The sequence continues at coordinate 20,187,219 of NC_041340.1, forward strand.
CTTCGTTCTGTGTCAAGTACAGTAGGGTTTTCCCACCTGAGTGTGCCCATTGACCACCACCTCCTCTGCAAAGCGCACTTTAACTGGATTACTCCTCAGACGAGCTCTCTTCTCTGCCGACATGATAGACGACTTGGGATTCTGCAACACAAAGACACGAGCCGGCGCCATTATGCGAGGGCTGGACCACGGTCGAGGACGCACACACAGCTTTAACAAGCGCAATGAAAAAAAAAACAAAAAACTCTGAGACCAACAAACTTTTGAGACACAAAGCCGCTATCAAATGGTCCACATGCATTCATTTGTACATCACAATCTAAAAGCAATGTGAAGGCAGTGAATCCTGTCAGAAGACACGGGTTGACAGTCACATGCTTGGAAACACACAGAGCTTCATGTTTTAATGAAGTGTGGTTTAATGACTCCTTTTGAATGTGTGTGTGTGTGTTTGTGTTGACAGAAGCTCATCAATGTGTTCTTTGTACTTATTTACTTACTGTCATGTGCCGCAGGATAGTCACAGTGATACAATCCTCCAAGTCCCTGAGTGGAGAAACAATGAATTCACACATGCAAAAAAACACACGCACACAAGAGAGATCATTATCTTTCTAACCAGCTGTCAAGTAAGCACTTTCTGCACTGACCTTTGCCCTTAACTTAAGCCTTTATCACACACACACACACACACACACACACACACACACACACACACACACACACACACAGAAATGCACTCCAGCAAATAACTATGACAGTGCAATTAGTCACTGGATGGACCGGACACTGGTCCCAGTAACTGAACTGGCTTCTCATCGACCACAATTTAAATACTTGCATTTTAATCCCTGTCCAGACAGACAGACAGACAGACAGACAGACAGACAGACAGACAGACAGACAGACAGACAGACAGACAGACAGACAGACAGATAGATAGACAGATAGATAGATAGATAGACAGATAGATAGATAGATAGATAGATAGATAGATAGATAGATAGATAGATAGATAGATAGATAGATAGATAGATAGATAGATAGATAGATAGATCTCTGCATATTCTTACCTTAAGATGTTTTCCACCTGCTCAGCGTTCAAATCCTCTAGCACTGTATCATTGATCTGCAGCACCTGGTCCCCTGGGTACAGTATCCCATCTGCAGGACTCCCTACACAGGCACACACACACACACACACAATGAAAAGCGTAAGCGCCTGCCCTGCATAAAACAAAAACCGAGCTGCACATTTGGGCTTGCACTTTCTGTTCAGATAAAGGGAGATATACACACTGAGGTAGGCGCACACACACGCACACACAAAATGACACATATGGTTATTCAACATGGCTGACTCAACAGTGTTCAGCTGAGCTCTCCAGGATGTGAGGGGTTACAGTTATTCTGGATCTCATCCAGCTCGGCTCCGCTCTGCTTTTTCTAGTTATTTATACTCATTTGTCTTCAGGCAAAAGAGCACGACTGAAGCACAGCAGTTTTAGCTTACTTTAACACACACACACACACACACACACACACACACGCATACATAAACATACTAATGTTTGTATGTGTGTAAACACATACTCCCTCATACAGACATACAGATATTTTTCACTGGCAAAGCCCCATCTGTCCTTGATTTTTGACTCACTAGCGGCATCCCACACTGCTTTGCAAGCTTACACACACACACACACACACACACACACACACACACACACACACACACACACACACACACACACACACACACACACATTCACTCTCTCTGGCCAGACAAGCAAACCCCACCCCCCACCCTGCCAAGCTTTTCATGTCAGCTCTGCCAATATCCTGATCTGTGTGGTTTTTCAAGTCCTCTCCCTTCCTCCTCTTTATTTTTCTTTCCTTCTTCCTCATCCACCACTTTCCTCTAACATTACCCTTACTCACACTGCCAGGACTTTGCTGACTCCTCCCATACCCAAAGTTGTCATCCCCCCACCTGCACTCTGCACACTTTCACACTCATTGTTTTGCTCTCTTTTGCCATATCTTCACTTTGGTTGTTGTCTATTGGTCTTCCTGCTGGCATCTTCTCTGTCTATTAAATCTTGTCTTAAATTCTCACTTCTCCTTTTTTGGCAGCAGATAGCAATTACAGAGCTGGTGGCAGGGTGGGACTCTTTATCAGCTTATTTTACAGGGTAGACATAAAAGTAATGGATCTCTCTCTCTCTCTCTCTTCCTCTCTCTGTCTCTCTCCCCCTATCAAGGTTGATAAAATGAAAAGTGATTGAATATAGAAAGGATGAGCAGGTGGCTCTGTTGTTTCTGTGGCCTGTCTGGCACTGTGCCCTGCAGTTTGAATTCCAGTGGAGTGTCAATGTGTGTGTGTGTGTGTGTGTGTGTGTGTGTGTGTGTGTGTGTGTGTGTGTGAGAGAGAGGGAGAGAGAGGGAGAGAGTTTTGCTTCATAAACAGGTAGCCATTTAGAGAGGAAGCAGGAAAACAAATTGCAATTATCTCCATTAGACAAACATGTCACACACAAACACACACCATCACCACCACACACACCCCATGTACCTGCGGCGATGTCCCTGACCAGCAGGGGTGCATTTGTGGTGAGGATGAAGCCATGTCCAGTGCTGCTGTCCAGGACCGGGTCCCTGGTGATCTGCAGCGTCAGCTTGGCCTGGAAGTTCTGATTGGACAGACTGTTGGAGCGTTGCGACCTCCCATCGCCTAGCAACCGCTCTCTGAGGAGGTCAAACAGAGTAACAGGTTACCTGCTAGGAGACAACACTGTGGTCATCAAGACATACAGTAAATTCAGGCAGTTGTGTCCCTTGTACATTGTCAACTTCCTCACATCACTTTTTATAGAAAATCTTTTACAAATCATTGCCTTATTTATTAGGCAATGGCTCAAACTTAAAACGTAACAGTTGTGTTGCTTTGAAAATTCAACTTTTCCGCCTAAGTACTACAATTTTGGAAACTTTCACACAGCAAGAAGAATCTTCACTGATTGTTTTTACAGAGAATTTGAGGCTACAAAATAACTACATTTTCATCATCGATTAGTTGGGCATTTATTTTTTGGCCTATAAAATCTGAAAATTGTGGGGAAAAAAGTCCATCACAATTTCTCCTTAGCCCAAAGTGACATATTCAAATAGCAAATGTTGTTCAAACAACTGTATAAACCTCCAAAAGATTTAGTTTACAATGATACAAAACAGAAAGTGAAAAAGAAGAACTCAAATTTCAGAGGCTGGTATCTGTAAATGGAGGCATTTTTTGCTTTTATTTGTTTTTGCATGACTCAAATGATTCACTACCAAAGGAGCTGCTAATTAATTTGAAACTAATCCGTTATAAGACACGTATAAGCATAACACAACAAGAATAAGAGTCTACAGCCGTGCTGTGGCTCAGTGATGATGTACGTTGGCACAGTGGTGCTTTGAGCTAAATGCTAACATTTCACCACCTTAGTTTTGTATGTTAGCATGTTAACATTTGCTAATTAGCACTAAACACAAAGTACAGCTGAGGCTGATGGTAATGTCATTTGTTTTACAGGCTTTTGATCATAAATCAAAGTATAGTAAAGATTTAACTTTTTGACCTGAGGATGGCGTCATTATCAAACGTTATTGCAATTCATCCTCTCGGGACCTTGACTATCTGGTCAAATAGCTGGGAACCAGGAAGCAGAGAACAGAGTTCACATTCATATAAACTGCTATACATCATCAGCTGAAATGCACTCTGGGAATACACAGTATCTGTATATGTGGTTAAATCAGTGACTCTCTCCCTGAGACCTGCTGTCCTGGTGAGCTGGCTGTGATGTGGTGAGACTTTTTTGGAGTTCACTGGGCTTCCTCTGCACGGCCTCCTCTGCTGAGAATGAGAAGCCACTTTGCGGACAACAAGGGAATGAAGGGCTCTTGAAAGCATATTTGTGGTCAACTGTGGGGTGTGTTTGTTTGTGAGAGAGGGACAGTCAGGTTTTGAATATGTACTCAACTATGTGTTATGCGTCTGAATGTGTGGGTTTGGGGAGGGGATCTGGTGTGTGTTCTCACTTTTTCTTTTTTTCTTACTTTGTTCTATTTTCATGTATTTTTTTTCTCTTTTAAGAAAGAGATTTCTAAAGTACCACATAAAAACACACCATTTGAAAGGCTACATTTTTTAATATTAATACATACCATACCTCCCACATTTCTTCTCCACTACAGAATCTGGCAGTAGGCCTAGAAATTGATGATGCTGTTTTCTCCACTCTCCATCCCAAACTTTATTGTTTAGTTTCTTTTTTTTTACTATACAAGTTGTTTTAGTTGTTGCCGCAGTGCTTTGTGTGGGCTTGGCATTTTCTGCTAAAACTGGCTGTGTGGTGCCAACATTTTCTACTGCATACTCCTTTTTTTCCCCATCAAAATCTACTCCTCTTTCTCACACAGGTGCAAACATTGGACAAACCTCACAGGGAGTATTTTTCATCCCAACTTTTTAGTTTTGGAAACATTTCCTGAACTTTACAGGGGATCTGTGCCCTGAGCTCTCTCCCTTCTTCATTCTGTACCTGCTAAGTGACTCTCGGGTACGTCGTATTATTGTTCCCACCACCTGCTGCACCCGACTGGCCCTCCGAGCTGGAGACCTGCTCCTACATCGCTCCTTCTCCTCCATTTATCTAAAGAGACAAAGATAGAGAAGGATATGAGCTACAGACATGATCAGAACATAGAGAGAAAATGAGACGTGGAGAGATAATGAAAGGATTTGGAGGGAAACTGTTTAGTTTAGCTCTGTCTTGTACAGCACCAGAATTGTGCTTCAGCTAAATTAGCATTTTGTCTGCTCTGTTTTAATATTCAGAGCATGTAGGCTGCCTTGAATACGATGAATAATCAGATATGTGAACAGAGCAAGAAAGGCTGAATGAGAAAAAAAAAGGGGTGGAGTATAGTCAGCATGAACAACACATGTCACACACATTTGCCTAAATGACCTGATTCTCAACAACTGCACCATCACATGATAACGGGATTCACAAATAGTTCAACGTAAGTATGCTACAATCCGCATGTTCACTACAAATCTGCAGCTGTGCACTTTCTGCTTCGCCTGCCCTTTAAACAGAGACATAATGAAGAATGGGGGGCTCAAGCAAACCTCAGGGAGGCAAAGCTGGTCAGCACTGAATCCTTACCAATTCTCAAGACATGCGACTCCTCTCAAGTGTGTTTTGTTTATGTCAGCCAATCAATACGCTGGCATTAAGCTTGTAGAGCTTCTGATAAATCCGTGACAGGGTTTATTATCTAATGCTGAAAATATACTCTATAAGGAGTACTGGATTATCATCATGTTTCTTTTCTATTGAAAGATTTTAGAGGGCAGGGATTTGTTTGAGGAATCCGCTTTTAATGTGTTTTGGATTATTTAAAGTAGCAGTTTTATTTGTGTGCGGCATTACGGTGACAAGATATTGTTTTGCTGCGGTCTTGTGATATACTTCATCTGCTGTTTGTGTCTGTATTGGACTGCTTAACCCCATGAGGCGAAGAAGAGGGAGAAAGGAAAGGAAAGTTTGTGGAAACGCGACCAAGACCCAATCAATACAGCTAACAATGATGAATGCGCTCCTGAAACCTAATGATCCGTACCTTGGCCTCGGCAGCCAGCTGGGCAGAGATTAGTTTGATCAGCTCTCTGAAATAGGGAGCAAACTTCTGCAGGACTTTTGTGAAGATCTTAAAATAAGCACAACAGTTGTGCTGTTTGGCCATCTGCCACACTTGTATGAGGCATTTTTGAAACATGCCTTTGAGGAGTGAGGAGGAGGGTAAAGTCATTACAGCACAAGTATAGTGTATGTTGTACTTTAAGTTGTGAGTATGGCGAAACAATGCATACTGCATTGCAATCAATAGAGGACTTTAAGCAGCTTTCTTTAAACAATCAGCATCTAAAACAGATTTCAGCTTGTCTCTGTTTAAGTGGTTGCTGGTTGTAGCCTCACTCAGTATATAGTAAAACGTGCAGTGTAGGTCTGTCCTTTAAGAGGATTAGAGGCCCTCGTTCTGCACGGGCCAACACTGGTCAGGGTGTCACTTTAGCACTTCCCGCTGATCCGGATTGAGGCAGATTGATGTGGATGAGTGAGGCAAGGTAGCTGAAAGCTGCACAGTGTGATTATTGACAAACACTCACTGAGAGAAGCATCATATACAGTAGATCATGACACATGCTCGGACTTCTAATAGACTTTCTTGCATTGTGTTGAATGTGCAGCATGCTTGCAGGTGTATGGATGTGCATGTGTGTGTGCTGTAGTGCTGCAGTCAGTGCTGAATCAGGTGACTGTTTTTGCTGTCATTCTCCTTCTTTCTCTCTTCTTTCATTTATTTTCTCCTCTCTCTCTCTCTCTCTCTCTCTCTCTCTCTCGCTCTCTCACCCTCACTGTCCTTGCCGAGTCAGGTAGTCATCTCCAATGACAGTCTCTCTGGGCAGCAGCAGCAGCAGCAGCCAGCCGTTTTTATATACAGTACATGGCATGCACATCCTAAACACCTACTGTCTTCACTCTTTACAATAACAGCCCACCTTTATAACTTTACTAAAGCAGATAGTGTGTAAATGGTTCAACCCTTTTTTAAATGTATTTTAAAATGTACTGCTTGTGGTAAGCTTCTTGAAAAGGCAGAGAGAAATATTTGACATATTACATTCTGTCGTCAAGATAACCAGCACTTTCAGGAGCTCCAATCTTCAAAATATTTTAAGAAAGCAGCACATTTTATCTAAAGACTGTGTGAGAGTGTGACTCACCGTGATGTGGCTTGTCTCTTCAGGACTCCAGAACACAAATACCCTCTCGCCCTCTGAGACATCAGCTCTGCGGACCCTCCAGGATTGGCTGAGAAGAGGTGGAGGGGGGTCCTTGTGATCATCGGGGCCAATCCCAATTTGGTGCGGCCACCTGTGCAGAACAGAGCAACACTATCAGGGAGACCTGTCAAAACCCATAAACAAGATGCATACCCACACAAGTTTATAATTAGAGCATGAAGCGACCAGTTATCAAGTCTGATTAAGTCGGATCAGCTGTATTTTAACCTATTTATAAGTAACTTTATTCCAGTTGTTGATATCTTTAGAGTGAACACGCAAGTATGTCAAGCAAAGCAGGTTTAAACCAGCTATGTGGTTGTGGTTTTCCAAGAAGCCACTCCTCTGGTCCCTGAGGCTCTCCCTCTCCCTCTCCCTCTCTGTCTTTCTCTCTACTCCTCCTCAAAAGCACATGGTGATGTGGAGAGGAGGCACTCCATCTCCATCTGCTTGTCTAAATTAAAATTTCATACCGCCCAGTTCAGTTAACAGTTCTTACTGGGTGTGCTCTAAAAGCAAAGAGGACAGTCTGTGAACCGTGATGTGTTGGAGAGAGAAACGCTGCCAGCCAGACAGAGATTTTTGGCCAATAATAAAATAGGACAAGTCTTTCATATGAACATCAGGGCAGATATGGCTGAAACATTAGGCAGCCTCTGGTTCGGGAAGAAAAACACACCAGGGGAACGTTTTGTTGCGAAAACCCTGGCTGTTGAATTACGAGAGACTCTGAATAAACATTCTTGATCTCGTCTAAAAGGAATCCTCCTCATTTTTCACTTGAATGTTGATCAGTGACGTAAATTCTCACTCCCGGGGGCTTTCATCTACAAGCGGGAGCAGAAATCAAGGGATTGATAGTCCCATCTGTGCAGCTCTTCCATCAGGCCCTGTGTCCCCCACACAGAACTCTTTCACAAGGCCCATGTGTCCCAGTGAAAAGCCAGCAGAAGACCTAGACCCACACAGACTGCAGGGCACATGAATAATGCATGGGGCTAATGCAGCTAGCTTCCGACCGCCTACTTCTACCACTTGCCAACACAGGCAACAAGAAGAGCAAAGCACAGAAGAAGAGAGACACACAGGAAAGACATATGGGGGTTGCAGAGGTAAGGAGGAGGGGAGAGGAGTGGGGAGTGGGGCTCTGAGGGGCTGAGAAAAGGGGAAGGGATACAGAAAAGAGAATTGGTCTAGGCAAAGAAAAGAGAGAAAGGACAGGATATTGCAGGGGGGACGGAAAGGGGGAGAATTTGAAAGAGGGTGAAGAGGGCAGCGGCAAAGAAACAGGAGAGTAAAAGCTGCAGGAGGAGAAAAGAAAGAACAAAAGTATCTACAGTGAAGTAAAAAGAGTGTCGCCAAGGAGCGGTGGGAGAAAAAAACCTGATCAACGCAGCATTTCTCCACAAACTTAGAGTGCAGAAAGCCAGGCAGCAGACATTGATGTATGGTTAAATAAATAAATACAAACGCAGACCTGTAGCATTGTTTCTCATGCAGTTTTATACTTTTCCACTACTATATGGTGTCTTAAATGAAGAGCGGGTTCCCTCTTTCTAATGATGTGACAGCATTTTCAAATCCAAGGCAGTAAAGCCTGTGTGTCTGCGAGCTGGTGATGAGTCTGCTCCTAATCTGGTTCTGAATCAATAGTAATCGCGAATCCTGTCCTTAAGTCCCAGAGCTGCCCACAAACACAGCTCATCAGCAGGCCTTGTAGACCTTTCACTCTTTTTCCTTTCTTTCCTCCTTTTACCGTCTCCGCCAATCTTCACTGTACATGGAGAATATTTGTATACAGTGCTATAAGGTAATAAAGGCTTTCTATATATCTCTGTTTCAATCACTGTGTCTCATTTCTCCGAGACAATGTCCGCCCCTCAGCTCATTTGCCCACAGAATCTCTCTCTGTCTCGGACAAAACAGTTATTCAATCCTGTCGCCTGGTATGAGAACACATGCAGTTCATAGAAGCACTCCACTCTCTCCTCAGGGGTTGAGAGGTGGCACTGAGCTGGCAGCTTTTGTGCAGCCAGCTGGATAAAAAACAGCCCAATTAGCACTGCTGAGCCAGACCGGGCCAATGCAGGTCGGACCAAGCTGGACAGGGCCTAGTGAACTTGCATAAGCACATGAAGTGGGAAGAAAAATGGCCAAGTACAGCTGCTGTTCTGCTAAATATCATAATCCGAGATAATGGATATGACAATCTGACTGACAGGATGAATTTCTCAGTTACAAACTTACATTTTTGTTAATCAGCTCTCCGCACTAATGAATAAAGACTGGACTCAGGGGCACTCTACATTTACAAACACTCAAGCACACACCACATGCATGCACAATATGCACACACAAATAGAGAAACACACACACACCCTTCAGCCAATTAACACTGGATACAGCTGCACCACATGAGGCGCAGGGCAGCAGCAGCAGCCAGGGGCGGAGCCAGATGTTGTTAACATTCGGGGCTCAGCCCAGACCAAGGGGGTTCCAGGGGCATGATCCCCCGGGGAGATTATTTTCCCCATTTACAGCAGCTATTTCAATGTATTTTTGTTCAGATATCTGGAGGTGCACCAATTTTTGCCAAAATTTAGCTTAACTTTGGAGCGTTATCGTCACAACGAGCTAGCAGGACATGGTTGAAACCAAATGGATTCCTTAGTGTTCAAGATTAATAAAATGTAAAGTTACTGTGCAACTTCACAAGCAGCTTCTACAATAATCAATTAGAATTTTGGATAGGAAGCTAATAAGATCTCATCACTGCCATGTTCTGAAGAAATTAAATATATTCAGCTTTGATCACACTTCATTATATATGCTAACATTAGACTTATCCATAATGTCAAAATAACCAGGATTCTCAGGTGCTCAGCTGTTGCAGTAACTCAGGGTGAGGAATTGTTAGGTGTCCTTTCATAAAACTTGCTTTGGATAGATTATTTTTCTGTTGAGTGGATCAATATGTGAAACTCCTTATTCACAGAACTCAAAATGCATCATCACCTATTGGATGGATTGCCATGTTAGTTAGTTAGTTAGTTAGTTAGTTAGTTGTACTTGTCCCTGTGAAAATAAAACATTAAAATAAAATCCCATTTGCACTGAAGTCCACCAAAGAAATTATAGAGTTAAAAAACACTATTACAGTCAACTGTCAAACAGCAGCTTGGTAGCTTGTTCAAGTCTGTTGATTGACATAGTTGCTTGTTGCGTTTTGCTAAAATCACATCTCCCATTCTTCAGTCAGCCTGTCAGCTCATTCCATTAGCATTATTAAGACAGGGCTCACCGTGCACCGCTCGTTTCATTTCCCCTTTTATCAGCGACCTGGCAAGGCTCGAGTTCCCCAGTGCACTATTAAATAATGGGTCTTTTGAAGATTAATAGTGCGCTGCATTGTGTTACAGATCTCTATTGATGGTTCTGATAGTTCTGGAGAGAGACAGACAGGTAGACAGAGAGAGAGAGGAAGATCTTTGGATGTTAGAGGATGATAGATGTTGCAAGTCTGGAAAACAGTTTGCCTTACTTCTGTTGCTGTCTGAGCCAATTTCCTTCAACTCAGTGATCCTTCAAAAACTGCACAATAGAGTTCTTATCTTTAAGTAAAAGTAATATGAGGGCCGCCAGTGAGCCAGCAATAGGCCTCTGGGCTTTGGAATAATACTTATATGGCTACAGTATGACTTTAATATTTTATATCACAGCGAAGAATAGAGGAGGATAAACCAGAGTAATTACTTATAGGCTTAATGATTTTTGTTAGGCTTTTTATACTCAATGTTTCAATATATGTTCATAAATAGAGTTGGCCTACATTATGGCGCCACTGCCAGTCAAGTGTGCCATCACCATGGATCTGTCACCACAATGAGGTCATGTCTCCTTTTTCCTCTGCAGGAGTAATACTGGTACAGTCTGAACGGGAAAATACTAATTTACAGTACACCCATCTGGACTGTACATCAATCAATCAATCAATCAATCAATCAATCAATGCATCCATCAATCCACTACCATTAACATACACCCATGAATTAATTTAATTCCTCTACTGGGAAACCCATCTGTATTGATTGATCAACAGTTCTCAGTAGCCAGTGGCTGTTACAATAGGAACCACATTCCTTAACAGCTTCAATTATCGATTGATTATGGATGATCAGTTGGTCCAGGCATTTTACTGGAGCAGCAAACACCAGCCCAGCAACACAGTGTGCCCTTGAGACATGAAGCTGTAAGACTAAAGAGGAAGAGAGGGGGAGAGGATGGATGGCTGGCTGGCTCGTTGGCTGGCTGCAGTAAGTGGGACAGAGGAGCAGTCAGCGGGGCAGATCGAGGCTAATGCAGCAAGGCATCAAGGCTTTCCTGATGTGCAAGTTCTGCCCGTTGTGTTTAACCTCGGGCAGACTGACCTCAAAGCAGCAACTCCTATCACATGTTGTAGCATACATCCCTGAGTCATAGCACAAAGGCGGCAGCAGTCAGTGTTGGAGCACAGAAAAACACTCTCAGTGAACACAAGAGTGAAAGCAAAACACTGAGCAGCCACAGCTACTTCACATAGGCTGCTCATCATAGGACCAAAATGCCATTTATTCATTAAGTGTATGTCTGTGTGTGTGTCTATGCGTGTGTGTGTGTGTGTGTGTGTGTGTGTGTGTGTGTGTGTGTGTGTGTGTGTGTGTGTGTGTGTTCAGCTGTGGCCCACGAGCAGCTGCATATGATGCTGTTAAAAAATACTCAATGATCAACTTAAGTGATGTCTCTATGAACAGTGAAGGCTCTGTGGTAGGCTATAACACGTGTTTAAATGGAGCCGCAATCAGCAGTCATATTTAATCATGTCATGCATTAAATGAAGGCCCCAGAACAGCATAACGCATTGTTCCGGTCTAGTTGTGTTGCGCTTGTCATGCCTGGCACGGCAAGGAAAAGCGCAGGAAAGAGGCTGCTTCTGGCCAAAGGATATGAGCAAAGAAAAGAGGAGAGGCGACTGGCCCAGGCTGGCTGCACATCGCCTACGCCCATTCACAATGTGCGTGTTTTACTACGCAGACTCCTGGCAGCCCCCTGATCCGTCCGGATTTAGTCCGTTCATTTCCAGTCTGTAGCCAGTGACGGTGATTTCACTGCGCACACGACAGCATGGATCTCCACTATCACTGGCATGTGTTTGTGAATATTAATGTCATTCCGTGTGGTACAAAAATTATCAGAATTTTGACTGTTGTTTTGTATAGTATAGGCTAGCCTAAAGATTTATATTCCCAATAACCTGAATTGTAAATTGACTAATATCGACCGTGTCAATCGCTCATAAATGCTTTATAAATGCCCTTAAATAATCAATATTTACCATTGCACTGACTAAACACTAACTTTGATGAGTAGCCATGCCGGTAAACCCGGAGGCTAAACAAAGAAAAAAAGGTCAGTCTTTTGTTACCTTTATAATCTTAATCGGATTTAAATCTCTCCACCGCCTCCCTCAAAACAGTGATACGGGTGTAGCCTGCAGGCGTTGTGAAAACGAACATCAGTTAAATTATTCATTTTGATGTGATAAATATCAGTCCAAATGGCATGAATGGATGCAAGGTGCAGGCTCCTCTGTGTACAGCCGGGCGCTCCTTCATCAGACAATAACATCGTGAAATACCGAGAAAACTCACCTAGTGGTCTGAGGAGGAGACAGACGGACCGGGAGTCTGGGAGGGCTATCCCCAAAAAGAGCAGCGATGCGGAGAATTTGAGGAGAAATGATGTTTAATTCTCAAAAATATCCACGGCGTCCTCCTGGGCAGGACGATGATGGTGATGTGCTGTGTGGGGGGTTTGGCTATATGCTGGATGCTGTCATCGTACTGGGTCTGCTCTCTGACTAATCCTCGGCCCTGAGCTCAGAAATAACCCACCCCCTCCCTCTGTTCGTCTCTCTCTCTCTCTCTCTCTCTCTCTCTCTCTCTCTCTCTCTCTCTCTCTCTCTCCCTCTCTCTCGCTCTCCTCCCTGCCTCCTCCGCTGTCTGCCCGAAGGACCCCCATTGGACTTCAATCCAATAATAACAATAATAATAATAATAATAACAATAATAATAATAATATTTCGATGTTTTTATGTGCTATTGTTATTGAAATAAACATTGTGTTGATGATGTTTGTTAGCCTATAATTTGTAATACTTTGAAAGTCATATAGGCCTCCTGAATGACTGTGTCCATCGTAATAAACGTTTTGACTGTAAATTAAAACAAGTATACTTTTTATCTTTATTTACAAGTACTTTATCATTTATTCCTATAAAGTCTGATGTGTTGTGTAAAATAAATACAGCTCAAAGTGATTTATACTTTCACAAAAAATAAACATAATGATTGTGTGTCAGCTGCATACTAATTGCAAGTTTGTTGGGCAATCTGGACCCCTAAATCCCAATATCAACTCAAATGATAAGTTCCTCAAAGTGGGTCGAGCATTGCTACCTTAGGCCCTGCATCAATATTTACATGGTTTTCAAAATTCAAAGATTCATAATCATTTGTTGTACACAGGGGATCAACAATTAAATGCCAATTTTGTTACAGGGTCCCCTAGTGAGTTAATCCATTCCCAAAAGCCAAAATTCCTTTTATTTTTCAAGAATTCATATGCCTATTGTTATTTTCCTCAAAATTAACGTGTTGGTTTGCATAGTTCGAGTTATTAGCCTTAGACTGAGTGTAATGTTAAATTAAAGTGCATAGTTATGACTATTTTAGGTGTTTCTACCCCGAACATGATAGGCCTTTACATCCATAAGTGTAGCCTACACTAGTCCACTTAGGCCTATTGTGACTGTGGCTGTACCCCTGTATGTTGTGTATCTGATGTAATGTTGTATGTCATTTGTCCTATGTATTTTGTATTGTATGATACATTGCTTGTATCTGACTGTAATGATCTGTATAAATAAAGAAAAAAAAGTGTGCTTTCTGGGATGTATACAACATAAAGAAAACGAATCATACAAGGGATACAACCAGAAGGTATTTTTATATTTCATTTAAAAAATAAAATGAAAAGGTAAAATAATACTTTTGTGCCATATTTAACAAAATAAATAGTTATTATATAGCCTAGTTATTAACTGCTCCATATAGGGAGCCACGTTAATGTATTAATTGTCTTCGTGCGGTTTGTCCCTCCGTGAACTCCGTCGTTTATCGTTACTTCCGTTGTTACGTACAGGTTACGTAGGCCTACTTCCGGCTTAGATTGTTTAATCCATGCTCCCGCAACGGTGAATTTTTAGCTCGAAAGGCACTCTTAAGAACAGGACCCAGTTAAACAACAACGATCATGTTTAAACTGGAAGGACTCGGGCCTAAAATGGACCCTGAAGAGATGAAGAAGAAAATGCGACAAGATGTCATCTCATCTTTACGAAACTTTCTTATTTACGTCGCCCTTCTCAGAGCCAGTGAGTAACGTTACAGGCAGATATGACATTGACATTTAGCTACATACTGACTATAGATTACTGGCATTGTTTGGTCACCTCATGCATGTGATAAACAATTCATGCACAAAAAGAAACACGAGCACCAAAGGGTATTTATATATATATATTTTTAAAATGGTAATAACGTTACAATATCCCAAAACAACTCTTAACGATAGCTACTTTGCCCTATCCCAGGAAAGATAAAAACATAATAAACTCACGTTTCATGGTCTTAACTGAAACGAATGATCTGTGTTTTGTGCTTTTACAGCCCCATATGTGTTGAAGAAGCTGGACAGCATATGAGCAGAGCAGCATGTCTCTTCTTCGCCATCCACTGACCGTTTACTCCACCAGACAGTATGGACCGTCATCAGCAGACCCCTGGGGCCATTACAGCACATCTGTTGGAGAAGACCCGTGTCGGTCCATCACTGCACCTGAGGAAACACCTTGTCCTCATTTCTTGTTTCTTGTTGTAAACTTTAATCTGCCTTTCAAGTTAAAGAGATTGTGATAAATGTAAAATGGAAAGTTTGATAGTGTGTATGCATGCCATGTACACACATTAAAGGGAAAACATGTTTATTTTGTTGTTTTTACATATCAGATCTGCTCAGTCTTGTACACATGGAATGAATAGTCTCAAACTGCATTACAAATGTACACAGCAAGTGTTGAATCTGGAATCACTGGAAATAAAAAAAGGAGAACAAGAAAGGATCTCGAAATGTCAAACTGTCTTTGTTTAAACCTAATAACAGCCATCTGCAGCAGCAACTACTTGATACTACAGCGGTCTGTTTCAACTTTATGACAGACCTTTAAATAGATTTTTTTTCAACCTGTCTTAATACAACAGTGTTTAAAGACAGTGAGTTTTTTTTATTTGTCTTCCATTATTCCTCTAGAATAGTAGTTTGCAGCTTTTCTTTGTCATTTGCTCCAATGATGGCTGCTTACGGTCTTGGGTTGTTTAGCACCTAAATCTTTGTATTGCATTTAAAATTGGCAAGCTATCCGCTCAGAATGGGACTCTCATTTAGTAAAAGCACACCTTTTTAAAAGCAGGTAAAGTCTAAAATTGCATCTGCTACAGATGCCTAATTAGAGCAATAAAGCACAAGACCATTGCCAATGAAAAATATCACACTTGTTTTTATTTTTAGACAATATTTACATCTATTTTAATTCGACTGGTTGATATTTAACATGAATGATAATACATGCATTTTGTAATAGTAAGTGCGCAGTAACCATTACAAGATTTAATTTAATGTAACAAACTGAATCAAAATAAATTAAACGTAGATGCACTTCCATAGGATCACCACCTGGCGGCGGGGTTGTTTTATTCTGAGGGTTGATGAGACAACAAATGATAGAGGCGTCGACAGTGGGGTTGGCTGTGTGAGCGCTCTGAATCAGTAGCATTCATAATAACCATGAAAAACATTTTTGGTTATTATATGTACATTAGTAGGAGAAGAACCGTTGTGCGAAATCAGATATCCGGCTGTTCTCGGAGACAAAGCTTGAAACCGCGTCGCATCCTTCCGTGTTATTGTTGGACCGGGCCCGCCCATACTCCAGTGCATCAGTAGGAAACCTATTACCCGGTTATACAAAACAGACAATACACTACACATCACACCGGAGGTAGGCTTCTTTGAAATGCCAGGGTCCCGCCAGCCTGATGTGGATAACGAGGAGACAGCGCTTCATTGTGCCATTGAATTGCCAGTAACGCCGCGGATGCTACAAAATAACCAACTGTAATATTAAATACCAACTAATCCCACCGCCTATTATGGACTTCCCAGGTCATTTCCAGCATATTTTCAAGCAGCTCAACCACCAGCGCCTCCATGCTCAGCTGTGTGACTGTGTGGTGGTGGTTGGAGGCCAGAGCTTCCAGGCTCACCGTTCCATCCTGGCAGCGTGCAGCTCCCACTTCAGGGCTCTGCTGAGCTCCAATGACACCGGTGATGAGGTTGGAGGACCTGGAGCAGACATAGGTGGAGGTGGGGGCCCCAGTGTGATCGAGCTAGATCCAGAGGTGGTGACCCCAGAGGCCTTCTCCACCTTGCTGGACATGATTTACACCTCCACCCTCTCTCCAGGGGCCTCCAATGTGATGGATGTGCTGCTGGCAGCATCACACCTGCACCTCAACACTGTTGTCAAGGCCTGCAAGCTCCACCTGTCCAGGAAAAACTTTCCTGCCTCGCCCCCGAAAGGCTGGAGGTCGGTGCAACAACAGCAACAGGGTCAATCGTCCGGGGCGGAGAGGCCGGCCTCGCTTCAACAGGTCACATCTGTCATGGAGGAGGACGTCGATGAGGAAGACGTGGTAGTGGAGGTTAGTCAGTCTGGTGGGGTTGAAGAGCAGGGGGTGAGGAGGAGGGAAGTCAGTGGGGAGCAGAGTGCTGCACAGTTTTTGAGGCACAAGAGGAAGTCACACGAGGACAGGCTCAGTGGCAGAAAGAGGCCCTGCAGGCTGCCTGAGGGAAACTATAAGGAGTGTTCATCTACTGTAGCCAGAAGCAGCGTCGGTACAGAGGAGCTGCTGTCCCCGGACTGCCTGAAGACGACCGACGGACTCTGGGAGAGCCGAGGCGAGGACGAGGTGGAAAAGAAATACGAAGCAACCAAGGGAGAGTCCGAAGAGGTCCAGCTGCCGAGCCAATCAGACAGCAGCGCAGGAGGTGTAGGTGCGTGGGAGAAGGGCGGAGATCCAGATGAAGACACTGTGGTCAAAGTAAAGGTGGGAGAAGAAGGGGAGGAAGAGGAGCCAAATATGGCGATGGTTGAGGTGAAAAAGGAAAATCTGAGCTCATACTCCCCAGATTTACCAAACAATTCTCTATCTCCACCACAAGACTGCACAGACAATTTGGATGCTCAACTAAATGAAGAGAAAATGGCCACAGCCTGCCCGACAGAGGGTGATGTTAGCTCTTTGCAGTCACAGCTGTGCACAGATGTACAAACTGATGCACAGAGAGAGGCTGGAGATTTGGGTGAGGAGTCAGTAGACTGCGAAGGCCTTGACAGCCTGTCGGAGCTTGCTTTTTCCTGCTTCCTCAATCCCAGCAGTGAGAGTGTAATGGGAGCTCTGGAGGAAGAAGACAGCCTAGCTAGCCTCACTGCTGCTGCTACTGCTGCTGCCGCCGCCGCCAGTGATGCTCCTGCAGCTGCTGGAGATCCTGGCCATCTGTATCAAAACTCAGGGGAAGCCTCTTCTGCTCACTCCTCTGATTCCTCACTAGTTTTTCCAGTAACATCTGTCCCCTTGCAGCAGCTTCTCCCAACTCAGGGCCCTGGTTTCAGTGACACACTCATCCTCCAGCCCACCCAGAACTCTTTAGCAGGGTTCCTGAGTGGCATCAGACCAGGCCTCGGTCTGGAAACCTCCCTCATCCAACCCCCCAGGGCCGGGAAAAGTTCAGGGGCAACGACCTTCCGTCGCATCGCCCCCAAAGTGCCGCCTGGATCAGATCAGTCCTCTTCTTCATCGGCGGGGGATGCTGCCGAACGGCCGTCTCTAACCAGAGCTTCAGAGGATGTTATGTCCAAGTGCAAGAAAGCAGCTGCTGAAGACCACGTGCTGTTGGTGGAAGGGGAGAAGAAATACGCCTGCAAAATCTGCTGTAAGACCTTCATGAACCTGACTGACTGTAAGAAACACATTCGCGTCCACACAGGAGAAAAGCCCTATCCCTGTCCAAAGTGTGGCAAACGCTTCAGCCAGTCCTCCCACCTGTATAAGCACTCGAAAAACACCTGCCTGCACTGGAAAGATGATCAGTTATTCCCAGATACCCTGCTGTGACCTCCATTTACTTGAAAGGCGCTTGTTGAGTCGCACAACTCGACACAATTCTTTGAAAAAAAATGCACTCTGTAAACTTGATTATTTATTAGCCCATACACTTCCTGAATCAATTTTTGGCTTTATGTTACAAGAATTCAAAGTCAATAAGCTCATGTAATTCTTATGCTTTTTGATGTTCTCAACCATGTTGTGATTTTAAGAAATCAAATTCATGAAATGAAACGGATACAATTTTGCCAAACTGATGTGAATGCACTGAAAATATTCTCTTGATTTTTTGACTGCTGTGTAAGAGGGATGAGAATAAATTATGCTTACTAGTTTTTATTGATCTTAAATCGATTTATTTGAAGAATGAGAAAACACACACACACACACACACATAACACATTACATTTAAACTAAGCCATACTTTTTTACTCTTCAGACATTTCCCATTTTACTAAAAACTGGAGTGTTGAACTGTTTAGTTACAGTAGACATGGGGCATTAACATCTGAATAAAGTGCAGACCAATAACTATAATGCTTAGCTTTATGGCAAGCCAGTGATTCTATTTTGAAGGAGACATTTTCAATGCAAATGAGAAAAGGTTTTGCAATTCTCCACGAGACTTAGCATGCATAGTGGCTTAATGAGAACAACTGTTAAGGAGTGATGCTAGATTGTGCATTAGTCTATTTTTCAAGAACTTGAATACATGTCTGAGATGACAAAACATTGCACTATTAGGCTTAATAAATACAATTGAATTGATTTGACACTAAGCATTTCCTTTTTCAAAAATGCACATTGTACAGTATATTGAAGGCGCAGCTCATTAGTAACTGACAGGATCAAATTAAACTATTAAGTTAACACTAACATGATCTAAATATAGATCTGAGAATTTCTGAACTACATTAGAATTCTTTTTTCATCCCTTCTATACTTTGATCTCACATAGGAGACCATTACTAGATCAGTAAATTACTTGTTTCGGTTACTGCAGCACCAGAGGAGGCAGTAGGCACATCAGCTCAGTTTCAGGCACTAGAAGGTGAGTTCACTGGGCATGTCTGTGCCCTGTAAACCTCCCAGCAGGTTTTGAGCTGACAAAGCTCCCATGACACCTCTTGTGGAGTAGGTGGCACTGCCAATGTGGGGCAACACCACTGCACAAGACAGGAGAGGACAGAATACCATTAAAAAAGAAAATCAAGTCAAATCCAAATTACATTTTTGTCAAAGCAGGAAGGAAAAGAGGCCCAAAAAACATGTCTGTATATTTCACATGTCTGTATATTTCACATCCTGTCTACTCACCACAGTTTTTAAGAGTCAAAAGAGGGTGGTTTGTTGGGAGTGGCTCAGGTGTTGTGACATCTAGTCCAGCTGCAGCTATCTGTCCGCTGGTCAACGCCTCGTACAGATCCTCCTGGTTCACCACAGCTCCCCTAAAAACAATTATTTACTACATCTTCATCCTAATGTATTTAACCACAAACAACAGCTGGTGTCAGAAATACATAACAACTGTCTACACCCTTAAAAAAAGAGTAAGTAATCAAGACAGGGTATGCTTCCAAACTTTCAATGCTTTTCCCATAATGCACACCCACATCTGAGCTGCTTTGGAAGTCTACCTGCTTGAGTTGACGAAGACTGCTGTGTTTTTCATCTTGCAGAAGAAGGCCTTGTCACACAGCCCCTGGGTTTCTGGCGTCAGGGAGCAGGAAACAACTATGAAGTCGCTCTCAGACACAAGTGTGTCCAGGGAAACTGTTCAACAACAGAGAGGTGACAAGGAGGAACAAAGGGAGAACGAGAAAAAACATCAAAAAAAACATTATTTTTATAAAGTTTTTAGATTTTTCACTTCTTCTGTCCCCTTTTGCTGTGTGCGTTTCTCTCCTTGTTCTTACCAAACTCTCCATTCACCTCGGCAGCGTTGGCCTTGGCCGTTCTCCCAGAGTAGAGCAGCCTCTTCACTCCAAAGGGCATGAGTCTCTGAGCAATGGCCATGCCTTGACACAAACACAACCAGTTATTCACCTATGACCAGGTCTTTTAATAATAAAAAAATAATAATCACACAATGCCAGTTAGGAATGACACCACTGATTTTGGCTACAGGCTACTACTACTTGGCTACTACTAGTCATATGAGATGATGTGCTATGATGATAATGTAGCTTCAGTGCTTAAGGAAATGAATTAACAACAGCAAGGCTCACCGATGCGTCCCAGTCCAATGACTCCTACTGTGCTGCCAGATAGACCGTAACCACACAGCCAGAGAGGCTTCCACGAGCTCCAGCCTCCACTGAGAGAGAACGAGACAGTAAGATCATTGTGTCACTCGAGGGAGACAGTTATTAGTGTAAATGTGTTGAGACTGACTTTTTGACCTCCTCCACTCCCTCTGGTAATCTGCGAGCGGTGGCCAGCAGCAGAGCTACGGTCAGTTCTGCTGTGGCGTCAGTCAGGACATCTGGAGTGTATCCAACACGTATACCACTGTTGAAAACAAACACCAATATAACTTTGAAGCCATGTGACACTTCATCATACATATAAGCATATGATTTTTTTTTTTTTTTTTTTTTTTTTTTAAAATGTAACCTACCGTTTTTTTATTTCATCGAGAGCCAAGTGGTCAAATCCCACTGACAGGGTGCTGATTACTTTCAGGTTTGGCCCTGAAATCAGAGACAGACCAGCTGAAACACGGAAATCTAGACACTTGATTAACAGAATATTACTACAGTCTGAATTGTTTTAAATTGAGTTTTTATTGATTAGTTGATTGATCAAAGTTTTGATAATCAAACAATCATTTAATAAAATACAGTACATTATGCAAATAATCTCTGGTTGTGTGACTGTGTTGCTTTTCTCTGTTTCATATTCCCCTTGGAAATTTTCATGGTAAATTGTCTTACAACATTAAATTAAATCAGGGGTGCCCTCGTAACATAAAGGGGTTAAGATGCTGACCATGAATTGTAATAATTGCTAATATCTTATAGACTTCTTATAGACTGATCAATTAATACAAAAATAAACAATGGATTCCTAGAAAATGAAAATACAGTCATTTGTAACTAAAGCAATTTGTCACTAAAGCAAGTTATAATTACCAGGGATGCACCGAATCCCCAGAAATCGGGATTCGGTGCATCCATAATAATTACTATTCTTATTCTTATGTACCCAGTGGACTCTCTGGAAAGCAGGTGTTTACTTCATTAATGTGTGGACTGAGGATGGGAGTAGGATTCAGTATTCGGTTTTGGCAGAATCTTAACCAGTGGATTCGGTATTCGGCCGAACCCCAAAAATCTGGATTCGGTGCATCCCTAATAATTACTATTCTTATTCTCATGTACCAGGTGGACTCTCTGGAAAGCAGGTGGGACTAAATGGATCATACACACACACCCACACAATGAGTACCTGCAGCATCCAGAACCTCAGCATCGATCTTGTCTGACAGCAGACACAGAATACCATGAGCTCCTTGCACACCTTTGAGAAGGTCTGCCCTAGGCACAGGCTCATCCGAGTCCCACAAAGACACCTCACACCTGCTTCCAAGGAGACAGAAAAGAACCAAATGCATGAACTGGCATGTCATTCAGACATACAGGCTGACTTAAAGCATATAGGTTAGCTAAATAAACTAACTGTAGTGGTGAATGTGTCAGTGTGTGACCCTGGGAGAGGTCACAGTCTGTCACAGTGGACTTTAATCTAATAGATCTCACAGTTTCTATTTGCTACTGAAGTGTGTAACATGAATCCAAGTAAAACTGATGACAGACAGGGTACACTAGAAGAACAGCCATAGTCTGTATATAGTTTTGTTAGTAAATGCAGTCCTGTCGATTTGTTGTCAAATAACAGTTAAAAATACTGCATACACTCCCGCCGTTGTCAGGATCTTCATCCCCTCTTGCGGGATGCGCCTCGTCACGAACACCTTCATGAGTTTACCAACAGTTTGCATCCCACTTAACGGTCGAAATGGACGCAAGTCCTCTTGGGACAGAAGAGCGTATAACTGTGTGGGCGGATGGACGTATACACACTCAGCCCAGACAGATCTTAACCTTCAACGTCTGCTCCACTCACTCACTGTGAGAAAACTTTACACGGCGTTCCCACAGAAATCAGGAAGTGTTTGACTTCATATAGGCCTACTGCGCCTGCGTGGAGTTGCAGCTATTTCAACTGAACGGGTGGGTCTCGCTTTGGCTTTGCCAGACCATCCTTCACACGCTGACGTCTCCCCACTAACACAGAACGTTTAGCTACATCCATGCCATGGGGGGCTGGTTTTACAGTCTTCCTCTCTGATGGACGTATTTTTCTTGACATTCTTATACAAATTTAATGTCGAAGATCCATTTAAAATTCCGCCTTGTCTGTTAATTGATGGTCAGGATGTCAGTTGTAAAAATACGTGTACAATTCTTATATAAAAAACATCAGTCTAGCTGAATGGCTCTGCGCCGTTCAGCATTTTGTATTATTATTACTTTATTTGGGAGCAAATTGTCAACCTCCCCAAACATCTCACCCCGGTATGGAGATGTTTACGTTTCTCCTCTGATTTTGCTTCCTGGGATCGTGTAAAAAAAGGAGCGGACAATGCCGTATCCTTCAGCAATGGCTAGATCTACCTCGACCAGCTTAAATACAGTAAATGAAATGGTAATTATAATCAAATATTGATAAAATATAACACTGGCCATTTTGCTGCATAAGTGCTTTTGTTGCTGATAATACTTGTGTACTTTTAGGCTACTTAAGTAAGACTTTTAATGCAGGAGTATTTGAACATTGTAGTAATTGCTACCTTTACCTATGCAAATCATCTGAATACTTGCTGACAGCCATCCTGAAACCCAAGAACTGTATAATTTTACGTTTGAAAATAGCTGTTTTTTGTGGCCACTGTGGCCTGTGGGACTACGTGCCTCAAAGTTTCCTTGCGTATGACATCATTGTCTCCTCCTGCATCTTCGTGTCCTCGGGCTCGAGCTGCTTCTGTTCGGTGTTGACTGATGTGTCCTCCACTGGGGCAGCCTGATATGGAGCCGCCGCGCTGTAAATGGTGAAGTCTTTACCTTCGAAAGCGACAGAGGGCGGAATAAGGAGCACTCTGTACTTGAGGAACAAACAAGCAACCTTCAAAGCAGGAAATTCGAGTGGACCCAGTCTGGAAAAGGTGAGGAAATAAATTGTTTTTCTTTAGGGAATTATTATAATTTCTATTAGGAGCGGCTAACGTTGCTGTCCGCTGACTGAAAGGCTAACGTTACATACCGTAGCTTGCTGTTTGGTTTGTTGCAGTAACGAACCGCGGGCTTTTTTTATCTCGTCAGTCAAGTAGTCAACTACTTCGTCATGATTAGTCGGCTGTTAATAATGCCACGACATAAATTAGTGTATCATGTGCATGCCTAAAGCCATTTCACCGCACTGTTCACGTCATACCGATGGTCAGCAGTCCACAGACTCAAGAAACCATTTATGGGAAGATCTTATATACTACATGTTATTCATATTGGCTAATGCATGACGACCTAAGACCATATATTCTATGCCTAAGACGCATCCTTATTTACAAGACTGTAGGCTACTTAGCAATCATTACACTCTAATGCACAAGAGGGAGTATTTTATCTTATTTAATTTTTATGGTCTTTTCTTTCTGCTTTTAACGTATACACAAAACAAGTGTGTGGCACTTTAGGAATGCAGCTTCGTTCCTGTATATAATAAGAATCTGGGACGTGATTTAAAATTGTCTATCAGTCTATGTCATTTTATACCATGGAATTGATATATCATGACAATATTATGACATTTTCTTGAAATTCAATTTATAGATTAAATAACCATATAAAAATGTCTGATTTCTGATAATCTAGGGGAGGTGCCAAAATATCAAGACACTTAATCACATTGATTCAAAAATCCTGTTAATCCAGAAATGTCATTGAGCAATGTTGGCATAATACAACCATAGATGTGACAAAACCTCTGACATTATTGTGTAAAGTCTATGTATTTATCCTCTCATTGCCCAACTCTACTTCTACTTGATTAAACTATTCCTTCCATTTCATAGGACTCCATGTAGCAGACAACTACCTCAATCCTATTCTCTAGGAATATCTGGCATAAAGCCTATTTAATGGATGAATTCAAATCCAAATATCTGTGTGTCATTTCAGAAGAAAATACCACTATTTGCCCGCCCACGGCAAACTTTTGGCTGAGGAACCTGCAGCGCCTGTCTGAGCCTGCCCGTAACAGCAGGTTTAGTGGAGACAGATCTGTACTCTGCAATGGCTCTGTTGACCCTGCATAGACTCCCATCCATCTCCACTGCTCCAGTGAGTTCAGTCATCCACATGCCTTGTTGAACACACACAAGTAGGGCATTTTGCATCATATCCTCAGATAATTTCATTTTGAAAGTTTTCTTTACAAATAGTGTTTCCGACCTGTACGAGCTGTTCATGCTGGACCGTCCAAGTTCTGCATGAAGAGCAGCCATCACTACATTTGCCTGAAAGATAATTAGGGCCGTTTTAGTTTTTCAGTTGCTGCCAGTGATGTGATTGTATTGATGAGCTTACAGGGCAAACCTGCCACAGATTTAGTCGTCAACATCGTCAGAGTGATTTAGCTGCATTTCACATTCATTACCGTGTCAGAGAGTGATTGGATCACCTTATTCCATTGCCACTGTAGTTGTTTAACTTTATCTCCTCTCATTCTGTCACTCTATCATTAAGATTATTTAACTTTACATCCAAAGCCTGGCTTTTCTTCTGGTCTTTGTCATTGCTAGCTAAACCATAAATGACCTGACCGTGGGTCCAAGTCTCATTTTGTGCATATTTGGTCACAGTATCTAATCACTCTACTATCTTAACTTGTGTTTTCTCCTTTTTTCTTCTTCTTCTTCAAACCCTCATCGTTCCTCTCCTGGCTTCTCCTCTTTAATTTCTTTTTTCTTTTTCTTGGCTCTGTCTGGACATGTCAGTTGCGTAACAGGTAATGTTACTGTCTCAAGTTTCTTTGTCTGTTAACCCTTGTTACTACTGCTACAACTCGCTCTTTTGTGTTTCTTTCTCCTTCCCCTCTCTTGCTTTGTGTTTCTGCTTAATTTCTTATCTTTGTATGATTTCACTAACTCCACCCCCTTAGATTCCTCTTCCCTGTTCTTACACATCACTCTTTGTGTCTGTCCCCTCACTTCAGTCTTCCACTGCACCTTATCTTTGTTGCACCACATTTCACCCGAGAAATTAGTGAACATTTTTTTCCGGCCTTTTCTGTCCACACTTCACAACAGGAAAGACCTCACACACACACTGCCTCCAATGTTCCCAGAAGATTTGTCACAGTGTTCCAACACGTTAGTCTTCCATCAAGTTTAGAAATTTTCATTTTCATTTTAGGAGCAAAACAATGTTTACTCATGTTATCTACTGTATTACAACTCCATCATCTGCTTAGAACTTTCTTTGGGGATGAGCATATGTCAACCCTTTTTCACGATTTCAAACAGTCTGCACAACCAAAATGTTACAGTTTGCTGGAATGTATAGAACAGATAAATCATCATTAAAAAAAAAAAAAAAACCTTTGAGAAAACTGAATCACAAAAACACAATAGCAGTTAATTATCTCATTGTTCAGTCTTCTTGATGAGGCTTTTTTGTGATTTGATTTGATTGATTTTTTTTTAAGGATGAAAGCCTCCAAAGAAGAGGGAGACTTCAGAAAAGGTAGATGTGCACTAGTGTTGTCTTTGAATTGTCATCTAATAACAGTCCTGACAAAATGATTCCCAGTTGGTGAATTACAGTGGCTGATCTCTGTCTATCTGTAGGGAGAGCTTTGCCCTCGTGAAGGGGGCGGCCCTTCTGCTGGAAGAGGGCAAGGGCGGGGGCCTCGATGAGGGGGCTCCACCTTCTTCTGTAAAAGAAGGCGGTGGAGCTCCACAGCACAGACAACTTCATGCCATGGTTGAACAGCTCCGACCAGAAGATACCATCAAGCTGGTGAGGCCTCATGTTTACCTGCAGTTTGCAAATCAGATCAGTAAAAGTTGACATGCAGAAAGAATTTTGCTTGGTAAGCTAAGTAATCCTTTTCCATCAACATGTATAATCATATATCTCAGGTAAAGGTCATAACATCAGTATGTAGAGTTCAATCATATATTGAGTTGATTATGGTGGAATCATCATGACTGTTGGGAGTAATTCACTTCTTCTGTTCAGTCAGACGTCACACAGTGAGAAGTTTAAACATGGTCCAACAGTTTACCTGTGAAAAACGATAAGGCTTGATTTGATGCACCACTCCGAATGCAAAACGTCTCACACACATCACACCTGATCAATTTAATTTGATTGTAATTATTATATGATTAATTGTACAGATGTAAGTGGAAAGTGTGCTGTGGCTGGGTCACATCAGATAGACAGTCATATTCTATAAGTTGTTAAGGACAACATGACTATGGGGTAGTAAAGTTTAGTGTAAACGTGTAAGCTGAACTCCACATCAATGGACTATACTGTACTAGGGCTGGGCAATAGGGAGAAAATCAGATATCACGATATTCTTGACCAAATACCTCGATATCGATATTGCGGTGATATTCAAGGGTTGACAACTGGTGCTCTAACAAAATATCTTCACACTTAGATGTTAGATAAATAATCATCAGTAATGTGGACATCATGTCTAAGTGGGGAAAAGGCAAATAATAGAACAGCTAGAACAGTCTGGTAAGTTCAGAAAAGTACATCACTTTACTGCAGCCTTTAAAACCAGGAAAAGACTTATGTCATATTACGATATCCAAAATCTAAGACGATTATCTAGTCTCATATCACTATATCGATATAATATCGATATATTGCCCAGCCATATACTGTACTAGCTATGCATGTTTCAGTCCAGTACTGCAAAACAACATATTACTGATGCTTTCCAAAGCATTCCACTGATTTTTGGATTAAGCAGTAATTTGTTCAGGCAGCTGCAGGATTCATTTCAGCTCTAAAATGTGAAAGCGTGCTGCAGACATCTGAAACATCCCTTATGCTGAACACTTAGTTTTTTTTTTTTTTGCATCAGTTATGTTATTATTCCATGGTGATACAGCTGAAATCCTGACAAATTCAAATTCAGAAGACAAACTAAAAAATCTTACATCTTTTATTCGGTAGTAAGCTCTTATAGTCATGATTTTAAGAAATGCCCACTAGGACCTGAATACACCACTTTATTTTTACCTGTATCACCATGCATCAATGTGGGAAGAAGGACTAATAATTGTGTGTGATGGACTACCCAGAAATATATTTAAACCAGAAACTGTGTGGATGGCGGAAAAAAAATTAAACAATAAATCTAAAACATAATGGAGTTACTGGGCTAAAACATGTGAAAAGAACACATGAGTGGTCATTTAAGTGGATTATAGCCAGAATCTGTGTTCCTCTTTAAAAACAACATTGACATCCCTAATTTGATTTTCCCCCGACTTCAGAGGAAACATGTTGCATATGAGTACATTAATTGTAATTGGCCTCTCTCCTCTTGCCCTCCTTTTTGTCTCCTTTCTGTCTCACACATCCTCTGTCTTCCTGCTGCTCTCGTCCTCCGCACTGTGTCATGCAGGCGGTGCAGTTGGAGTCCATCAGCTCGGTCAGAGTCAGGTATCTGATCATTGTCTCCACCCTCGGCAAAAAACACGAGAGCATCCTACTGGGCATGGATTTCCCCAACTCACGGAGGTGTGTGTAACCAAGATGCAGGTGTACTGTGTCACAGAGATAAGATTTCCGTTCAGTTAATAATTTCTGGTTTAGCTTCGTCAAGTCACTATTCCTGTGTCCTCCCTGCCTCTTTGCAGTGGTCAGTGCACCATCGGCCTGGTTCTGCCAGTATGGAGCGACACCCAGGTGTATCTGGACGGAGACGGGTAAGAACTATTTAAAAAAGGGAATGAGTAATAAATTGAAAGTGTAAATGCACAAGCAGAGAGTTTGTGAGGCTGCAGCACAGACTGTGCCGCCTGATGTCTGGGATTCTGGCCAGAGATAACGTGAATGAGTAATGGACTCCCTATTTATGGAGCGGAATCATTCTTCATAAATTACAACTGCTCCTATCACTCACTCAGACCCTTATATAAGCATGGAGATCATGTGTTTGTGCACTGAAATGAAAGTAAAGTATGTTTGGCTTCTTTCTGAATCAGTAAAGATTCACTATCACTAAAAGCAACTCCCTGTTTACATTGGGGGGCATCCAGAACCCCAAACATCTACTAACTCAGTTTTAGTGTAGATTTTAGTGACCTTAACAACCAGCTATGCTTTGATTAAAATTTAAAAAAAAATTAAATTGAGGCTGTTTCATGGCTTGTGGCCACTCATTTCAGTCTTCTTATTAGTCGTCGATGCTAAGAGGAGGATGTAGAGAAGGGCACTGAAACTGAGAGTTAGCAGTGCTAAAAACAGTCAAGCTCTGCTTTGGACTGCTGTGTTTTAACTCATCTGCTGTCACATGAGTGTAAAAAAAAAAAAAAAAGCTCTGATCGGCTGCCATGTCACACGAGCATGTTCACCCTCATCAGTCTGGTTCACACCTCCAACTGTGCTAATTTCTCTCTCTCTGTCTTCACATTCTTCACAAGAACCATCACAAATTTACACTGAATAATCTCTCTCGGTCTTCTTCATTGTAGTCCAACAGTGCTTCTAATAAGTATTATTTCCTCAGTTCTCAGTATTGTAGCTCATACTTTCTTTTTTTCCACAGTGGTTTTAGCGTTACGACAGCTGAAGAGATCAGAATATTTAAGCCTGTTTCTATGCAGACTATGTGGTGAGTGAAAATGCTGACACCCATGCATTAATGTAAAACCATTCATGTCCCTACTATGGCATCCAGCGCACATCACTTCCTAAAGCACAACAACATGACATCCACTCACTCTAAATCTTGCATTTCTAACCTCTGTAGCTCCTTTCTGAGGTTTTCAGTGTCCTCAAATAAACATCATTTTCTGTCCCCCGCCTCCCCGCCGCTGTAAGGTCAGTGCTGCAGGCGTTGCACGGCTGCTGCGAGCGGGCGGTCAAGGCAGCAGTGATTCCAGGCAACGGCCTGGAGTGGGCCCAGCACTACCACCAGCACATTGAGTCAGACCGCTTCTGCCTCAACGAGTGGGAAGCTATGAACGACCTGGAGTCGGTCCGCAGGGACAGCAATGGACAGAGGTAAGTCAAATACAAGTACTTCTAAACTGTAGCTAAAGTACTCATATTATGCTTTTTTGCTTACTTCCGTGACAAACGTGCATCCCTTTGTAACACACGTTATAATGCTCGCCTAGCTGCTAGCATGGCACGCCCTCGTACTCTGGCTCTGAATAGCTAGCTAGCTGGGTACTGAGCATGTGCCACTCCCAACAAAGATAGAACAGAAGTGAGATGCCTCACTCTGTAGCTAAAACAGAGAGGTCAACACACAGGGTGAAAAGAGGAGCTGTAGCAATGTGCAGTACAACAAAAATATGTTTTTTGAAAATTAAACCGTATAAACCTATTCTAATATAACCTCTAAATTCAATTATGAACCTGAACATGAGCATAATATGAGCACTTTAAGTGTAGTAATATATTTAGTTACATTCCACCTCTGCTATGAATGTGGAAATACAATGAAAGTTGTCAGCTTGTACTTTAAGTTTCCCTTGTTCTTGCATGGGAAGCTCGGCAGACCGCATTTCCAACGAGATGCTGATCAAAGAGCATCTGAGAGACATCATGAGGACTGAAGACCTGGACAATCTCACGTCTAAAATGGTAAGACAGGCAGGCAGATATAAAGAGGAAGTTGGCTTGATGAGTGTCAGAGAACTACTAGGGGAAAATAATAATAGGTCACAAAAAAAGAGAATGTATGTATGCCTGTATAACTTTCCTTTGCTACTGTAGGTGCACTCCGCCCTGGAGACCAGGATAGGCTTCGACATGAGACCCTTTAAGGAGTACATTGACAACGAGATCCTGGTCACCATGGCTCAGATGGACAAACCTTCCAAAATATTTGATTATCTTTACCTGGTAAGTGATTGCTGGTCTTCAAAGACAGTAATGATCTTCATTTTACCAGCATGGCGAGAAGCCTTTCTTATGCTTTAGGCAATAAACTGACGGAAGTGTGCTTTTTATCAGGATGTTAATGTGAGCGTAACTTCCCCTTTGTGGAACATCTGTGTTGACAGCGATAGGGAAGACAGCTCTGTTGGCCCTTTCCTTTTTGTCATGTGATTTCAAGTAAACCTCTCCTTTATCTGGTTTCAGGGCTCTGAGTGGAACGCAGCTAACTTTGAGGAGCTGCAGAAAAACAAGTCAGTGTTTTCAACCGGCAACATTTTTCTATAGCTCTGTGTATTATTGTTGTTGTTGTTGTCCATCTCTATTTCCAATTGTCTCATGACATGGGTAAAACTGAATTGTGCATTGTGTTTTGCTAAGTCACCACTGTGGTTCTAAGTGTGTGTCTGTATGTTTTTCAGTGTGGGCTATATTCTGAATGTGACAAGGGAGATTGACAACTTTTTCCCAGAGTCCTTCACTTATATGAACATCAGAGTGTACGATGTGGAAGCCACCAACCTGCTCTCTCACTGGACAGACACATACAACTTCATCAACACTGCAAGGTAATCCCGAAACCCCAAACACACCAGAAAACAATTAAAATCCAAACTTGTCAGAAGGCTGTATTTTGCAGGTTACAACTGTAGACAATCACATTGCTATCACATCACTAACCACATCACATTTAGATTTGTCCAGCTAAAATCATATCAGTAATAACATGTTTCATATATTTTTGACCGCTGCAACCAAACTGAAGCTCAATCAGGACGGGGAATGTTTGACACTAAATCCCCTGATACTAACAGGTGATTTGTACCAACAGTCCATGATAACCTCCTGTATTGTTACACAGACCAGTACAGATTGTATACAGTCCTTTTAAAGCAGGTGTTCAACATTTTTGGAAAATACACATAAAGTTAGATGATAAGATTGATACCACTCTCACGTGTCTGCCAAATATGAAGCTAGACCCACAAGATGGTCAGCTTAGCACAACGACTTGAATCAGAGGGAAACAGGCAGCCCAGCCTAGCTTAACGTGTGGGGTACCTCGAGGTTCAATTCTGGTATTTCTCTCATTCAACCTATATATGTTCCCACTAGGCCTAATTATGCAAATAAAATCACCATTACGATGCAGACAACACATTATACAGTACATAGCTCTCTCATCGAGTGAGTTTGCCCCTGTAGACTCACTGCGTCTATGCATTGACCAAATCAATGACTAGATGTGCCACAGTTCCCTGCAACTAAACTAAGATAAGACTGAGGTAATTGTCTTTGGTACCACTGAAGAAAGGCTGAAAATTTAGGCACATCTTAATTCCCTTTTTTTTAAGCCTAAAGGCCAAGTAAGAAATGTTGATGTCATTATTAAGTCAGATCTTGATTTTGCCTCCCACATCTATACCATCTTAAAATTAAATAATTAGAGGATACATATCAAAACAAAGACCCAGAAAAAGTAATTCACGCTTTAATGTCCAGAAGGTTTGAATACTGTAACTGTATCTCAGGCCTTCCCAAAAACGCTACAGCTCATGCAGAATGCTGCTGCTAGAGTTCTAACTAAGACTAAGATAGTGAACATATTTCACTAGTTCTCAGGTCTCTACAGTGGCTACTAGTCTATCATAGAATTGACTTCAAAATACTGCTACTTTTTTACATATCAATCAAAGGTCTAAGCCCAAATACATATCTGACTTGCTTTTACACTATGAACCCTTTAATAAAAATAATAATAATAATATTTCATTACATTTATATAACGCTTTATCATAGACACTAAAAGCGCGGGGGGGGAGTGGGGGGACTCTCTAGTAGCACCCACCTGGGAGATGCATGGCAGCTTTACGACGCCAGATGCTACCACACATCAGCTCAGTAGCAGTAGACTTCTTAGGTCCTCAGGGATCGGTCTGCTAACTGTTCCTAGGACCAAAACAAAACATGGTGAAGCTGCTTTCAGTTCTTATGCTCCACATTATTGGAATAAACTTCCAGAAGGTCTTAGATCTGCCCCAACTCATTTTAGAAAATAGGCTCAAAATGTTTGATTGCCTCTACTGTCTGGTGTCTTAGTACGTTTTATACACTTTTTTATTATTTTTCTTTTAAATGCTCTTTTTGTAAATTTTGTGTAAAGCACTTTAAATTGCTTCTGTGTACAGTATGAAAATGTGCTATATAAATAAACTTACCTTGCCTTGCCTTGCTCTGTCCAATAGTAACAAATCTGTCCACCAGCTCCTCTAAAGCTCAATAATTGCTGGACTATTTATTGGCTCTTAGCAGTTGCCTGGCAACCGGTGGACAGTCCAGGAAGTTACTGTGCATGGCCAAGAAAATAGTCCCAAAAAGAGCCCCCTCCCTCCCCCTTTAAAACATTGTTTTTACACTTTGGCTTTTGTATGGATTAAACAAACGGTAATATAACGTGTTAATTAGTGAGTTTCAGAGGTGCTGGTAGGCAGATTTCTTTTACCTATGGACAGGCTAGCTGTATGCTAAGCTAAACTTACTGGCTGTAGCGTCATATTGAGAGCACACACACATAAGAGTGCTATCAGTCGTCTCCTCTAACTCTCTGCCAGAAAAGTGAATAAGTGCATTTCTTAAAATGTTTAACTCCTGCTTTATATCATGTACTTTGTTCCTAGCTTTGCCTCACCAGCAAATTTGCTGCAGTTTTGAGTTGTCACATTGTGACTAATACTTCCATTCAGTTAATTATCCTTTCACTATTTGTCAAGCAAAATGCCTAAATAACTGGGTGAGTTCCTCTTGATCTTTATGTATTGCAGGAAAAGTGGACAGGCCGTGTTGGTGCACTGTAAGATGGGCGTTTCTCGCTCGGCATCCACGGTGATCTCCTACGCCATGAAGCAGCAGCACTGGTCACTGGATACGGCATTGTCCTACGTTAGGAGTTGCCGGTCCATCGTCAAGCCCAACGAAGGCTTCATGAAGCAGCTGCACACCTACAACGGCATCCTCAATGCAAGGTCAGCCGTGGTGTTTGGTATAATTCTGTATAAAGATCTCTGTTCCAAAATGATAAAACTTTGCTGACATACAAATTACAAGACAATATCAAAATGTTTGTTTGTTTGCTGCTGTCTGTGGCTTTTTGAGGTATTGATTTGTGGGCTTATGTAAGAATTGTGCTGTTATGTTTTTTCCATCATTGCAGCCAGCAGCGTCACAGCGCACTCTGGAGGCGAAAGTCGAGAGACCAAAGACAAAAATCAGTATGCAAGGAGGAGGGAAGGGAGAAAAGAAAGCCAGCAGAGGAGGAGGAGGAGGAGGATGAGGATGATGAAGATGATGATTATGAAGGACTTGATGATTATGAGCCGGGTGATGAGGAGGATGTAGAGAGTCTAGATGAAAAAGATCTGGGTAGCCCAGATGAAATAGAAGATCCAGAGGAACACACAGAGGTAATTAGTTACATCAATTATATGTTATTAGAATTTTAAATCCTGCAGATGTTTAATCTTCAATCCTTTTATCTTCCAAAAATACACCCAGGTGTTTGAAGAGCCCCCCCCCCAGTCTGAGAACAACCAGTGGCCGGGGCAGACAGGACCACCAGACGCCTGTCCTACTATCACAGTAAATGAACCAGACAAGGTTATCTCACACACACACACACACACACACACACACACACACACACACACACACACACACACACACACACACACACACACACTGCATCTGAAGCTGTTTATCTTGATGTGTCCCTCTCACTCCTTCACTGAATCTTTCTCTCTCTCATCCCAAGGTTGCTGCTCTGAGTGCTAACCGCAGCGGCAGGATGAACCTCTTCTCCCTCATGCAGTCCATCAGCGAGGAGGATAAAGGACGTGAACAGGTAAATGAAGCCGGGCGCCAGTATCTCTTTCATGCTCTTTATAGTTTAGTCGTTGCACACACAAATGGCTAATTTGTAAATTGACAAAATTCCGAGGAGCCTTGTGTTGAAATTAACTCCGGAATGAGGTGTGCGATACAAGCAATATGAGTTTAGTTGGTACTGAAAGTGCGAAATACAATCTCACTTTAATTTTGATAGTTGGAAGTTCTTTTGTATTTAAAATAAAAAATACTCCCACTTTTTGATTTAAAGAGATATATCTTATTGTTCTTTCCCGGATTTGAGGTTGGAAAACTGTCAAAATCTTTGTCGAGTGCCTATGCTTCTCTAAAAGATAAACTTTCACTTCTTTGTTGCCTTCAAAAGCTGCTCGGCAGTCCGAGGGAGTCTCCTGGGCAGCGGAGGCGTAGCCAAGGGCGACGGGGTCTGATTCACCAGAGAGCGTGTGTGGATGTCTCACCTGAACCACGAAGCATGCCAGACACCGGTCAAAACAAACCCTAAAGTGATCAAAGAGACGGAAGAGCATAGACAGGAGGGAGGGGGGGACCCATTAAGTAGGAATTCTATGGTGGGGAGAAATAATCCTGAAAACACCTGAAGGAAAGTGTGCGCTGGTAATATATATGCCAAGGTTATCATACAATGATACACTCTATCTTTATATTTGACGTATTTAGATGATGAACGTTTTTAATTTATGTTTCATTGCATATCTCTGTTGACAATTATTACTGCTGATGGTTCACTGTTGTTAAAAGGATCTTGCTGCAGAGCCAGCATATCTGAAGGCTGAAGTCATTATCAGTGTACATTGTAGTATTATGTTTATCAGTGTTTTAGAGTCACATACATAAGTACTGGTCTCTCCCTCCTCATTCCCTCTCCCCTTCTTCAGCTCTTGCGTCATCACTCCAGAGATGATATCTATGCAATTACGGTTTTCCTTTTTTTTTTTTTTCTCTGTATACGAGTATGCTGCCAATCCGAGGTAGACGGTTTTAAATGTTTTTCATATTCTCTCTCATTGGAAGTGTTTTTCACAAGACGTTCATTGTTGACGGATGGGAGGGTTTCACTGTATGTAAGCTGTGCATCATGGACCAAGTCAGGGCCAGTTTTATGGCACTAGCCTGTTCCTGTTCCTATTCCAATGTGCCAATGAATATATTATATAGAAAATCTTCATCATGTCAGTATGTTAAGAACCAAAGTCTCCATTTTTTGTTTTTATTCATTCTATTTAAACACCAGGGCTGCATGAGTGCCTTGTACCTGAGAATGAAATACGACTGACTGGTGTTTTTTTTTAGTGTTTTTACTACGCGGTGGTGGCTGCATATTGTATGTATGAATCTTGTACTTTTTCTCTAATTGCAGTACAAATGTGACTCCCCCAAGTGTTGCATGTATGCATAATGCATATATATGTACACAATATATATGTATCAACCCCTAATTGCTAATGACCTGGGTGCATGTTATGTGTGTTTGTACCAAAATGCGAGAGCAAATGTTCAGGGTTTTCTCATGTATTTATATTGACGTTTAATGGATTGAGGTAAATTATTAAAAATACTGTTTTTAGACTTCTGAACACTGGATGCTGATCTGGAATATTCATATTTCATGCTGGTGTTACTTTAATTGAACCCAAGCTAAAGCTTACTTTATTTAACCTGCATGCTCACCGTTAAAGAAAACATGCACTTTATAATCCCACAGCACACACTGTCCCCACTGCCTGAGCCAACGTCACACTGTACTATGAATAAAATGAGCAATTATTTTTTTTCTTTTCTTGTCCGCATCTCTATGCCTTATTGTATTAAGCTCGCCACTGTCTGCGCCTCACTCTTGTTTACAAGAAGCCCTATGAGTGGAAAAAATAAATGATTATTCTCAAACCGAACACTTTGTTTCTTGATTAACTAATACACCAGAGGAGGACTGCTTGTGTTCAGAAACATTTTATCTGCAAGAGACAAAGCACAGGAACAAACAACCTTACTTTCATCATCTTTATATCGGTGCAGTCATAATTCACAAAAGAGTAGAAAGTAAGGGACACGGGACATTTTTACAAAACAATAGATAGAATAGTTGGCCAATTCAGGTACTGATGTATTTCCTTCTGGGTTCACTGAGGGTTATTCCTCCCTCTTTCATTGCCGACCTAAATGACTGAACCTGTGAAAGAGAAAAAGTCAACGAGAGAAAAACATGAAGCAGCTGATGACTTAAGGAAAAAGGCAAATCAATTTTCTAACGGCAGTTTGCGCTGCATGTACTCACAGCGTCGGAGCGGTACGTCCAGGGAATAGCCCTGTACACCATCCTGGTGATGCCAGCCTGCTGGCATCGGTGTGCCAGCACCTCACCCACAGCCTGACACGCTGCCACGCAGCTTGTGGAAGCCAGCTCCTTCTTCAGCGCCCACTCCTTGGTTGAACAGGAAAGCACCGGGACAGGAGAGCTGCTGGAGAACACGTGAGCCGTTACATGGTGCTGGGTGCGAGAAAACTCCAACCTGAAAAGACGAGAGATACAAACGTGACTAAACGGAAGTGAGAGGGGCAGTGCAGAGGGTACAATATAGAAAAGTATCTTTTTTTTGTCCACCAGGGTGGCAATTTCTCTTTGACTCACCAAATAAGAAACATAAAAACCAGACAAGCAGATAGTCGAACAAATATATAGAGAATTTAGATCTGCAGGATTAAATGCCTGGTAAAGATCAGGGTTCATATGCATTTTAACCAATACCTTTCCATTACTTTTTCATGACTTTTCGGCAAATTTCCATGACTATGTGTTCCTGAAAATGTCAGTCGACATTATACAATAAGAATACAAATCTGTGTTAAAGTTTACCCTCAGAGGTTTAACTATTAAATTAATGACAATTTATGTGGTTTATAGTAGGATTCATAATATCGCTCCCCGAATACAATGTTGAGGTTAAGACGACGTGAAAATACATTTATTAATGACATATTATGCTGTGTTAAAAATAATTCCATGGTTAGAAAGTTTCCAAAACTTTCTGGGTCTTTTTATGTTTCCAAAACCTTTCCAGGACTGGGATTTGCATTTTTCAAATTCCATAACTTTTCCAGTTTTTTTCCCCAACGTATGAACCCTGAAAGATACATTTATGTAGTTCTGATTTGACTCCATGTACTCAGGTCTCCCATAATAATAACATATTAGTCTAACAAGCATTAATACAAATAAGGAAGAGCAATACAGAATGTGCATTTTTATCTTTGGTACATATATGAAACTGACAGCAGTTATTTGACAGTGTGATGAACATCGACAGGAAAATGAAACACTTGATTTTACGTAACAGCTATTACGATGCACCTCTATCTAATCAAAGGTTTGTGACATTTAACACACACACACACACACACACACACACACACACACACACACACACACACAGTCCCAAATTCCCCATACAATGTCCTTAACGAATTATGAACCTGCTAAACCACCTGTGCTACCCTAACCTGTCTCAAATAAGCCCCTCATCATTTGGGACACTGCACGTAAGCTCCCACTCCTACTCCCAGACCTGTGGTAGAACTCCCGGTGAGGCCAGATGGTCTTCCAGCCCCGGTCCTTCACAGCCACAGCCATCTGCTCCAGGTTCCGGGGGTTTCGGTTCACAAAGGTCGGGTTCACGGCTTCATTTTCATCAGCGCCGGGCTCCGGCTGGGAGGCTGCCTCAGCCTGACTCACACACCGAGCTGGATAACAGACAGATACTACACATAGACACACAACAAAGTTATACGGTGAGCTGTACACAAAATATGATTGGCATAAGGCAAAACAGCTGGGATTATAATAATAACTGAACTCACCTGTCTGGTTTGTAGCCATAAGTGGACGGCATCGTTGAATTTGACCTAACAACCGTACACTGCGACTGATTACGTGCAAAGCCATCTCCTTCTCAGCTTCTTTTACTTCGTTAATTCAAATAAAAGTCCAGTCAACGTGCTACCATCCGGTAAAACGTTACGCCCTTAAAAATACGAAAACATCTTTGACTCTGGCCATCGGATAAGAATTCACCGTGACATGTGGAGCGCCATCTTTGACATTCAGACAACATCCGGGTCACTTTGCACTGCCAGAAACAAACATAGACAGGAAACAAACACCAGCTTCAGTAGTTCCGCTTACATATGGCGTAACAAAATAATGAAACAAAAAAAGCGCTTTGCTGTCCATAAGTGGTGGAAAGATTAAACAATTACTGAGCTTAAGGTGCTGTATGTATTTTAGGTACTTGTACTTTACCATTTCTATTTTATACTGTCTCACTACCTTTCAGACTTTCCTCACAGCTACATCTGACCGATAAATAACTAGTAAATTCAGATTTAACACATGTAATCATCTTAAAAATATGATGCATTATTAGAGGTGAACATACTCACAGTATGGTATAGTTAAACCGAGCTCCACCCATAGACAGTATATATATATATATATATATATATATATATATATATATATATATATATATATATATATATATATATATATATATATATATATATATTATACAGCTCCACCTAGTTCAACTACATTAAAATGCCGTTCAAGTTAAATTGAATTCGTCATATGTAGGTTAACACAGGGTTGACGGTACAATGAAATGCATTTGATAAGAGAACGGGTCAGCTCAACAATAAATAGCACTAGTCGCTGTAATAATAGCACTAGTCATAAGCTAAAATAAGATAATAGACAATAAGATACAATTACAAAAAAAATTAAAATGATAAGATGTAAGATGGGAAGATATAATACAATATTACTATACAAATATATGAAAATGAGGATTGTGTGGAAGTAATTGATAAGTTTATCCAACTGAGCATGCTAATGAATCAATAATTTATCATTCATACACCTCTCTGCTTAAGAGGTTATTTTACTTAAGATTTTGAATGCTAGATTTCTTACTTGTAATGGCCTTTTTTTTTTTTTTTTTTACATTATGGTATTACTTCTTATACTTACACCCAAGTAAAGGATTTGAATACTTCTTCCATCACTCGTAACTTCATAAATTAGTTAGCGACATACGTGACAGTAAATAGTGTGACTACACAACAGGTAAGGTAGCCTGCTCAGTGAATGGCTTCCCACAATGAGATTAAACAAGAAAATCGTATTTAATTTCAGTTCAAATTTGATAAAGTTTATAATGCAAACAGGCAGAAAAAAGAGAAATGTCCAGGCAGAGTTTTGTTCAAAATAGTGGCATGATAATGGAGGTTACAATCTGCCCAAAAGAATTAATGGATAAACAAGCAGTCAGTTCCAGTAAGGCACCTGAAAAAACTTTTGCTACCAATGAATACTTGTGTGTGCTTGGAAGACATAACAATGAGGGAAAAGTATCTTTGGCTCATGAAAATCATTAAGATAACTCCCTGATATCATTTGAAGAATCCTACTTATCAAAGCACAATACGTATACCAATTCAACAATCATACCTTCCCTTAAACTGCAGAACAATCATTAATGGTGTGTTTTCCCTTTTCATAATTTATGTCTTTAATACATGTTCATACAGTGAAAACGTATTAACTATTTTTTGAGTTACTAAAGGATTAATTAAAAAGCAGTGCATAACACTGATAGTGAAACAAAATTAGAAAGGGGATACAAAAGTATATTTTTTCATTTCATATAATGCAATAATAATTAATTATATAGGGCTCATTCTCATTCTACTGATGCAAAAATAACAGTCTTTAGCATTGTGATCATTGTGCAAGTCAATTAAACCATTCATAGAACACCCTTGTTAAGACGGGGAGACAAAGTCATTCTGATGTGTGTAGTTGTAGTCCTCAATAATATACATAAGTTAACATAACCATTTGGCAATCCTAAAAAAGGGTTTTGCCGATCATATTGGAGCTGATGGATTGATCAGATATGAGAAAGAGAAAGGGCTCAGCTTGTAGCCTGATCCACTGTAGAACTTGTTCTGAAACTCCACCCTGTAAGAGAGAGAAGCAAAGTCAACATGCAATTATACAAACTACATAATCCATTGTTGTCCGTCGACTCCATTCCCCTACATCTCTTCACCACTCATCCTGTCCAGTTTATTCTACAGTGGACATAAAGCTGAATATAGTTTCTCATTTAGAAATTATTGATTTGGTGCTGCTCTGACCTTTTTTATGGTACCCCTGTTTTAAATCCATAAATGGATTAAAATAAGAAAGAAAACTAAATGTGGATATTCATCAATCTAAATTAATGTTTTGGTGACCTCTGAATCTCTTCTCTAGCATCACCATGAGGCAAACATTTCCACACAACAAATATCAAAATGTAATGTGCAGACGGCTATGAAATGTAAATGTACTGAGCACTGTGTACTTTGACCCTCCCTTAGCACCCTTAATCCAAAAAGTCAACTTTGCATGCAAGAATGCATAACTCAATCAAATAGGAAGATTGCCATGAGCTTTGCTGAGCATATTTATTACCTCCCACGCATTTATCAGGTGAAGAAATTTTAACAGAGTGTAATGTGTACACCAATATGAAAATGATAAACCTGTGTAAAGAAACTCTGTGAATGGATTACTACATTTCTGTTGTTTCTATTGTTGTTTTATTTTTATTTATATTTTTTGCTGCTTTTAAATGTCTTATGTATCCCTGTAGGGTGTCCTTGAGTGCCGAGAAAGGCGCCTTTAAATAAAATGTATTATTATTATTATTAATGATCTGGATAACTTTGATAGTAAATCCCCAGGACTCTTTATCCATGAGGAAGGTGTATTGATGTTTGTTACAAACCTAAATTACAAACATATTGTCTGAGGAAAAAAAGATTACAGTGTAGAGCCTTATGTGAAGCAGATTTATGTTGAGTTACATTGCATTGGCCATTAGAAGCAGACACACTTTACACTTTGTTATGTGATTTAGGTGAGACTAAAGATTAAGCGCATTTCATGGTTTATTGTTCATTGTATGCAGATTTAAGAGCTACACTTTTTAGTAAAATGTCCATTTCTGATGAGTTCTACTGGTTAGATGATAATCAAAACTGGAGTTGTGTTTTAGGAAGGAAACCTTTTCTTGTGGCAGCTTGGGACAGGAGACAATGTACTTGTCAATGTCTGACCAAGGTTTGTGTTTTTGGTGTCTTATAGGTCCATAAATAACATACCTGACTAACTAACCACCTTAAACATGGACTAAAGCAAAAAGCTATCAAAGATTTTACTCAGTGCAGATATTTAGCCAACTTATTAGTATTGTTTAACAACACATTTTTCCCTTTGTCTTCTCCTCCCTCCCATCCTTACCAGTGCAGACGGAGCGCGTGCAGGAAGGCTGAGAGTCCCTCCATAACCAGCAGGATGGAGACAGTCAACATAGCAAAGAAGGCAAAAACCACAAAGAGGACTACAGATCCCACATATCCCTGCCACCTCAGCGCAATACGCATCACCATCACCCACAACACCTCTGACAGCTCTGTAGAGACACAAATAACTCACTGTCAGACAGCCATCAATGCTTGGTAAAAATCATGTGCGTGTGAATTACTGGTGGAAAAAAAAAAATAGTATGAGTGTGTTTGGTTTTAGAGCGGAAGTCTGTCTGTGTATGTGCATCATGTGAGTATGAACATGTATATCGTGTTTGTGTGCGTCAGTATGGGTGCCACTAACGTGCGTGCGCCAAACTGAGAGCCCAGAGTCGGAGATAAGAGGCGGTGTTGGAGATGCAGCCCAAGCAGTACTCTATGGTGTGGATGGCCTGATGCATGAACACATCTGCAGCATCAAACTCCTGCAGACAACACAGATTAAACACTTTCAGAATTACAACGACACATCTGACTGTATTTGGTCCGTTTAGGTAATTAAGTTATTCAGGCTTCTCTCTTACCTCCTCCTCAGCAGCTCCTCCCTCCACCTCCCCCTGACAAGTGTTGATGGAGCCTTCATCGACCACCAGGGGATGTCTTTCATCCTCCTGATGCTGCGGAGAACCAGAAATCCCGTCAGAAAAGACATCCAATTTTAGAATAAGGGTCAAAGTTCAGTCAAACACACACTCACTACATGACGCCGTCTTCTCTTGAATGTGATGTATTCGTACATGGGTTTCCCGAGCAGGAGGACCGGGACAGAGCACAGGGCCAGCACCACCAGGGTCTTCTGCACCACAATCTGCACATGAAGAGTGACAAGACTGGCAGTTACGCTTTTAAGCAAAACACGCTTGTTCTGCAAATTGTTGCACGTTTACTGCAGAAAGTATGTCCTTTAACTTCTGCAAACCATTTTCCAAAGCATGCCACAATTTTTGGGGGTTGAAGTGCTTTTTATTTCTACTTTCAAGATGTTCACTGGTTTCTGGGGGAAAAAAAAAAAAAAAAAAGCAATACTATGTCTTATGGCATGTTTTGGTTAAAAGTATGCCTATTAACTTGAATTGTAACCATGCACTGCATTCAGGAGCACACTCTTCCATCACGTGTACAGATTATTTTCCAGCATCCAATGTAGCTTGATTGATCATGCTAATTAAGTAGTTTTAATCAATCTATTTCCATTTATTCTTTATTGTAAAACACCCCACCCCCGTTATTTCCCATATGTTCCCCATAAATTCCTGTTTATTCCCATGAAAGGTTTTCATCTTGAATATTCCTGGAATTTTGCAACCCTAATATTGACATACGATAATGTTACACTAAATGTTCACTGTGATGTCTCAACCAAGTTTCAGGAATCTTTTTGTGATTTTCATACATAGGAAAATGCATTAATCAATATAAAAAGTATAGCATACATTTTAGAACATGACTTAAAACACTGATCTGTTTCTTTTAGGGAAATCAACAAACCACACACCTGTCCTTCATAGAGCTTTGGGTTCTCAGGGTTGTCTGTGAAGAGGAACATGTCTATGAAGTGGATCAGTATACTCGGAGCGATTCTGGACTGGGCGGGAGTGTAGGCGATCCACTTGAAGACCACCATGAACACCAGGTAGCCAAACAGACAC
The DNA here is from genome assembly GCF_004354835.1 of Perca flavescens. Taxonomy (NCBI): domain Eukaryota; kingdom Metazoa; phylum Chordata; class Actinopteri; order Perciformes; family Percidae; genus Perca; species Perca flavescens. The sequence continues at coordinate 20,230,624 of NC_041340.1, forward strand.
ACCATGAAGAACAGCTCAGGGATCAGCACAAAGAACACACTGCTTATCTGACCAAAGTGCCTGGAGAAAACACAAACGACGACAAGGGAAAGCACCAAACAAGGATATGTGAAGCCAAGGCAGAATCAATATGGAAAGACACCAGAATGGAGGTGTACACACAACACACGCCAACAAAAAAGTAAAACGTGATTGCTTACCAGTAGTTAAAGAATGACAAGCAGACTCCAAAAGTCATGTGTATGACACCGATGATGACTGACATCTTCATCTTGTACGAGTTTAGGAAAGTTAGTTTGTTGTTGGACAGCCCCCAGACCTGACACCACGCACAAAGCAAGAGAGAATGAGGATGGATGCAGTGACAATCAAGGTGACAGCTTGAAAGACAATGGAGTCGGGTTCATGAGTGTGACGGCCGTACCGGGTCAATGCCGAATGGATAGGGGCTGGTGAAAACACCAGACACATTGGGATCCATGGACAAGTACTGGTTCCCAGCGAGGACTGATGAACTGAAAGAAATAAAATACTATTAGGTAAGATGGACAAGAAACAGCATGTGTGGAGATTGGAGAAAACAAAAAAAGAGGTATGACATGTCCTCACTTCCAAATGTTGTTCTCGAACATCGGGCCGACGTGCCACGCTGAGTTGAAGGTAGTGAGGCCTCTGCTGAAGCACTCGTTGTAAATGGCCCCCGTGTAGATAGAGAACAGTCCCATCAGCAGAATCAGATACCGTCCTCCAAACATCATCCTCCAGATCTGAAACACACACAGGGACAGGTACAGTAACAACTTCATTTCACTATTTCATTTGCAAGGTGGAAAACACGTTACAGCTCTTGTGTTTGACAGGTGATTGCAGTGTGAGTGAAAATCCCCTAAATTACCTCATTGGTGTTGCTCTTTAGTTTAGGGTCCTTCTCCTCAAGGACCATCCAGAGGGCAGCCACAGTCATCAGTAAACCATGACCCACATCCCCAAACATCACAGCAAACAGGAAGGGGAACGTAATTATGGTGTACACCGCTGCATTGAGAGACAAGACTTGACTTAAAATACATGTGAAGTTGAGCATTCTCTGGATTCTACTTTGAACATCATGTCCTTTTTTTTTCTTTCAAGGCATTAATGAAGAAACGTTTTTTTTTTAGCGGTGTGCAGCAGACACACCTGGATTGACTTCACGGTAGCTGGCCACACCGTAGGCATCGACAATGTTCTGGAAACCAGCTGTGAAGGAGTTGATGGGAAACAGGGTAGGTGGAGCGGTGGAGGTAGGCAGGCGGTTGTAGAAAGAGTCGACACTACTGCCACTCTTTCTCTGAGGATGGAGAAGAGGGTGGGGGAAAAAGATGAAGAGAGTGAGAAATTAGGTGTGTTTACTTATTTATTCATCTCGAGTCTGCCTTTGTCTTACCCCTCCCTCTCTCAGAGCGCTCTGCAGTTCAGGAAGCTTGCCAACGGGACACCAGGCCTCAGCGATCAAGCATTTGTCTGTGACAGAGGGGCTGCAGAGATTCAGAACCATCTGGACCGCCTTACACTTCTGCACACGCACCTTCCACTGGGGCAACACAGCTACCGCCCGCATCAGCAGCTGCTGCAGGAAGGACTCGGTCTGTGACAAGACCTGAAGTAGAGGTAAATGAGAGGGTTTTAGAAGTACTGAGCAGAAGAAGAAAAAAAACCACATTACTGCTATTTTTGTGCTTTCTAGTATTTGTGAGTAAGTGTAATACAGACATTATAAAAGACTGGGCATTGGTGATTGTATCAGTGTTCATCAGATAGTGCTCTGTGCTTTTATAAACAGCTACACTTACTGATTTGATATCTTCAATTCTGCTTTGAAGTCCCTGGAGAATCTCCTCTCTCTCAGCAGTGCTCTCAGGGTATGCAAATGTCTGTGTGCGAAAGCTGTGAGGGAGGGGGGGGGATCAAAAGATGTTCAACAGGTTCAACAGACATTGTAGTGTGGAATAGGGTTGGGCGGTATCCAAATTTTGATACCGTCAAACCTCCTCCTTATTTTTACATGGGGATTATCGTGACTAATTAAAAATGATGACGTAAGGCTCAGACGTTCAGAAACTGAATACCAAACACTAATACTAAAACAATAATAACATAACAACAACTTACAAAAAAACTACTTTCTCCTCCACACTGTCACGTGATGACAACCACACATAATTACATGAATTATATTTAATATTTAATTGTCTCCTTGTCTCCTATGTAAGTGCATTGCATTTTTTTTAATGACGGTATTGAAACTGATACCGTTGCTATTTTTAAGACCCCGCGGTATACCGTATTACCGCCCAACCCTAGTATGGAAATTCACAAGTTAAAAATACTAATAATAATAAAAAAATTTAACAGATGCACAGGTTTACGCACCAATCACATATCTTCTTGACCTTCTGTCCAATCTGATCTCCCCAATAGGAGATGAGGAACACTGTCCATTGCACCATTTCCCCCTGCAAACGAAGAAACAGCAAACGGAATGATCAGAGACTATCCCCTGTCGCACAAATAACTTCCATATCTATCTCTCAACCATGATCGCCTCTCTCGGTCTCTCAGTTCCCACCGTGACCGGATGCTCGAGTCGATCCTCCATTTCTCTGAAATCCACAATGGTGTAACCGCGACATGCCCGCCATAACAACCGTTCAAACGAGGGGACCTTCCAAGGATGGACCACTCCTGCCACAAAACTGAGAAAGAGAGAGGCGATGCAGTGTTAAACACCGATAAAAAACATTAAACACATTATGGAAAATTAATCTACCTGAGGTGGACATCTTGGCGGTTATCAAACAGACCTTGGCTTTCCAGTACAGGTGGTGGTGCCTGCGAGGTGAAGCCAACATAAGTTAGTTTTAGTTTGCAAACAGTTTGCTCACACCAGCATCATATCTAAAGAAAAGGTAATACATGATGCAGGAATGTTTGCAGAAATGTAGTTTGTCCCACCTGTAAGGCTGTGAGAGAGTGTGTCCTGGTCAGGACTCCTTGGTACTGGCTGAGCTGGGTCAGCTGAGTCCGCAGGCTGTCTCTGTTCCTGGACACCTGGTGAGACACAAAAAAAAAACTGTCAGGCCAATAAACTCAACCTTTTTTGATGGTGTACTAATGAGATAACAAAGGCTTTTCATATATCATCTCAGCCTTGTTTTTAGCGCTCGCCTCTTTGAGCTCTCGGGCCAGCCTCTCGCACTCCTCTTCTATGGTGATGAGTTCGCGGGGCTGAGGGGCCAAAGGTGTTGGGCATGGAGGAGGGAGGGGACACTGCAAGGGTGGAGACAGGGAGCGATTGATCTCCTGCTCCAGGAAGCCTGAGGGCCAGATAAAGAAGGTAAGGAAGGAGAATCTTAACAAAACTAACAAATAAAGAAAATGGACGAAAATATAGGTGGGAAACAATGAGTCAATACTTACTTAAAGTTTTCTCAAGTTCCTCGCATCGTCTAACCTCGCCGACAAACTTCCTCTGAAAGGCGTTCACATTTGGATTTAACTAAAACAGAGCAGAGGAAAAAGGTTACTCATGTTCATCTTATGACAATGATTTGCTGTTTCACAGTGACTCACAGCAACCATCAGTTCACCATCTCATCTAAGCTCTAAACGATTTAGAAATGCTGCAGATTCCAAAGTGACTTCATAAGATAATCACATTCAGTTGGAAACCGATCAGTTACTGTGCTCTGGGTTGTTTTGAGAATGAGAGGGATGATCAGTGGCTTCTGATATGAGCCAACTCAAAAGCATTTAGGCTTAATAGGAGGCAAAGTAGTTCCACATGGAATTCTGGCCCAAACAGTAGCTGACTAGTTTACGATGCTATTGAGCCTCCATTTGTATTGGACTCTGAGCTTTTCACCACATGATCACAAACCAAGAGTTTAAGTTACTCACATCTCTGAACTCAACCAGGCCCAGTTCTCCCAGCTCACTGACACAATTGTAGGCCGAGCCGGACTGAAGGAAGAGCTGCACCAGGCACACCTCCTCACTGCGAAACATGGAGCCCATAACTGCCTGCACAGAAACATGTCCAAATTAATATTTTCCCTGACAACATATCCAAAGTACTGCAGTTTATGGTGGAATGAAGGGTATTGATGAAAAAGTGAAGAGAAAAGAGGCAGTAAATGGTTAAAAGAATGTTAACAGAGGGCATTTCTTTTTAGTTAGGACAATAAAAGCCTCTCAGTGACAATGCAGAAGCTTATGGATGGAAACTGAAGAAAAGTGAAGCATTACTTCCTCCTGTCTGTGACGATCAGGTGGGATTTCTATTCTTGCACAGAAATGTTTCTGCCAGTATTACAAGCTCAGTTTCGTTCATTTTTTAGTTCAATCCCTCTTCAATACACTAAAAAAAATATAGCTACATGTAGAAATATACAGTTGCCAGGTTATTAAATCCACCTTGGTAAAACTACAAGTGCTCTGCAATAAATCCTACCTGTACCTTTACAAAGGTTATAAAATTCTAATTTTTGTTGAAGATTCAACGTTGTCGTCATTTTGGAGGCTGCAGTTTGTGGTGTAGTTTTGATTGATTGATTGATTTTATTCATAGATATAGAAGACAAACAATCCAAAGGATGACATAAAGTGCAAACACTCATTTCCAACATGGTCCCTGATGTCATAAAAAACAGGACACACAATCACACATAACATGCACTCAATCCCTAAAAGAATAAGCATCAAAAGCCAAGGACATCTTACAAATAAAAAACAGCAGAAATGAAACCTAAAAACCCTATCCCACTATCTTCCTTATTTTTACAATTTATATGTCCTAAAATCTTTCCCAAAACCACTAAAATTACTAAAAATAGACGCAATAATAGCGTTCACAATAAAAAAACATAATACAATATGAAAAAAACTTAATAGCTAGGAGTACATGTGTTATTACATTCACGAAGAATAGGTGTTACCTAAACATTAAACGAATAACCCCAGCTGTTTCACCTCTGTAATGTCTGTCTACAATTAGTTGTTTGCCATAATCATCAGAATTAGGGCAATAAGTTTCGTTTCTAATGCCATGCTAATGAGTCTGAAGTCTGAAAGAATGGCAATCACACAGAAGATGTACGATAAGGTAAAAGAATAGTCTGGCTATCACCAGACCAAGCTCAATCTTTTAAGAGCTGCAGGGCGAAATCAACTCGCCGGCAGATCGGGCTGACTTAACCAGTCTAGTAAAAGGAAGGACTGTCTTGATTGGCTCGGGGAATTCCGTAAAGGAAAAAGGGTTTTATTTATGGCATGACAATAGCAGTGGTTAGAAGTAGAAAACAGCTTCATATCAGAACAAAATGACGCTAAATGTGAGATATCTCACCTGTCTGCTTCCTAAATCCCGCTGGACTCCAACCTGCTGTGTTTCAGGCTGTCCAGCTCCGTACCGACGGACAGACCGGTGACTGTTGACGGGACAAACCAGACGTGTTTTATCACAAGTGCTCGGTTTTGGTTTTTTGTCTCACTTCCCGTTTGGTCACGTTGCTGCAGCCTCACGTGACCGTTGGCGTTCGTCTCTCATTTGGCCACGAGGGGTCGAGATCTTTCACTCGGTTCATTAAATGGCGGTAAATAACGTAACGTTCAACGTTTGTCGGTTTTTGGATGAGTCGATGTTATTATTTTATAGATAATATGTGTGGAGTAGCTAGTTTGATTTGCTAACAGTAACTTTAGTTGCTAAGCGACACCATAATGATATGAGTGGCATATGACTGTCATTAAAGCATGGCTGGGACTACCTTAATCACTCATTCACTACTTCCTATCAAGTAGTCGAGAAAACTGATGCTTTTAGAATAGAGTAGAATGTCGTGACAACCTCAAAATGTGTGCCCTGGGGGTTTAACATGGCCTTGCAGTATGTATATACATAAGTCCATGAATCCACTCAGTGTTAATTGTCCAGATATGGCTAATTAATATACGGTTTACAAGAATGCAAACTGATCTTGTGTTTTACGTTAAATCTTGACCTGTAACTCCAGCTGTCAATGCAGTGCAGTTAAAAGTACAATATTTCTCTCTGAAACGTGGTGGAATATACAAAGTTGCAGAAAATTGAAATACTCAAGTACAAGTACCTACAAATTGTTCTTAAGTACAGTACTTAAGTAAGCAGACTTTGTTACATTCTACCACTGGTAATATTAAGCTTGGAACCATTTGTGCAATATGGGTTTTCCCACAAAAAAGTGAAATTACTTTGTGATTGATCCATAAAATGACATCTTCTCATTCTCCCCCATTTCAAAATCAAAATATATCTAACACTTGATTTTCACTGAAAAGTCAATCGTCAGTGCATGTGTAGTGGTTGCTTCAAGATTCCACGTCAAACTTGTGTTAGAGGCTTTCCTGAACCAAGATTGGCTTCTAAACTAGTTGTATTGTCTCATAATCATATCTCATAAACAAGGTGAGCACAGAATCTTCTCAATGTTAAAACAGCAACTACACATACATCATTTTGCGGTGAAGCTCAAACAATGAGGAAAAACACACCTTGGAGTGCAGTGGTGGGACTTTAAGTACATGTACAGTGGAATCCTAATTACTGCAGAGGATCTACAAGTGACCTTGTTCTTGATCTGACAAACCAATGAATGGCAATAGAAAAGATATTTCATTTTATTGTAAAAAGGTCAGAGTTGCGACAGGTAAAATAGCAAGTAATGAGAAATATACAATTGGAAAAAGACAAAAGTTTAAATGGAGGTTAAACAAGACTTTTTTCAGAGGAGCATTAATCTGATACACCAGTTAATTTTTCGCTTAGTTGTACTGTACCTTTCTACAGATGTATTTTCATCTTACCCTAAAGAGACTGTAATGAAGAAGGTCTACATTAAGAAGCAAAGCAGATTGTTGTCACACCAACTTTAGTCCCCAACAGTGTACTACAACACTTTGGAGTTGTATTCCAAGCAACTTTAGACCCACACACACAAAAAAAGAAAATACTACAGTAAAATCATAATTGCTAGAAAATCAGACAGGAACATTTCACTGGCTTCTGCATCTCAGTTATCATTTACATTTTGGACTTACAATGCCAACAAACATGTTATCCTAACCATGTTGCTGTAGCAGACAATTTTTAGGGTCTCATTCCTGAACAGGGGGACTAAAACTAATAAAGCAAAGTTAGCAGTGATTTTTTTCTCATCCTTTTCTAAGAATTACAGGTCTGTGTCCACGATAGTGACTGCTCAGACATAGAGACCAGTTTATCCTCCTCTAAATTGTCCTCCCTTAATCCAAAAATGTATCCTTTTCTACAAACTGTAAAATTTGAGACTTCTGTCCATTCCTGCAGAGGTGAGGAACTGAGCGTTCTCTCCAAAGGCCACTCCGGTCACCAATCCTGTATGGTCTACAATAACAAAGGCAAAAGCAAGGTCAAAACTCTGCTACTTCTCCCACACACCCACACCCACCCACCCACCCACCCCCTCTTTCGGCCTCACCTGTGAAGTTGAGGACCTCAGACCACTGTTTGCAGATGTACACACGGATGTCAGACCCTCCAACAGCCAGGTAGGTTCCACTCTGGTCAAACACAAGGGACTTCACCTGAGAGAGAGAGAACAAACACAGTGTTGAGATTCAGAAGCACAGAGGGATAAGAGACTGGATAACAGAGGAATGGCACATCTTAAAAAATCCATTCTCTCTCGTTTGTTTAACTCGTACACAAGCAGAAATGTAAAAAGGCACCAAGTTAAGATTTTACAGGTTACATGTTGTAACTATTTCTCTTTGGCTTCAGTGACTTCCTGGAGTTGGCATAAGATTCCTGCATGTCACTGTGCCAGGCCAATAAATGGTTTCCAGTCTTTATGCTAAGCTAATTGACTGCTGGTTTTAGCTTCATATTTAGTGTATAGACATGAGAAAAGTACCCGCAATTTCCTACCTCATAGTTGTTGTCCAGAGTGATGGTCTTGAAGTTCTTCAGTTTCCTCAGATCCCACAGTTTCAGAGAACTATCCTGGGCACCTGGAGCACAGCACCAGACATGGATGTTAGGGTATTTCAAACAAACAATTAAATATACAGTTCCAGATCCCTTTAGTGCAAAATAAGGGCTGAAGATGCTAGTAGCGTTTTTAAGATATTGTAGGCCAGTGTACAAGTTAATGTACGTGTGTGCAATTTTTTGATATCCCTAACTGTTTTTGCAACTTTGCAACCCAGTGTAGAACACTTGCACATCAAAGATTAGCAGCAACACTGTGTAAAAATAGCAGTTCTAACCTGTGGCCAGATAGTATCCGTTCTCAGAGAAAGCAATGGAGGTGACGGGGCCAGAGTGGCCTGGGAAGTTGGCCACGTTGGTGCGCTCCTTCAGATCCCAAATCTTGATTTGGGAATCAGCCGTCCCAGTGCCAAAAATAAGACCATCAGGGTGGAACTGAGCACAGGTTAGAGCTGTAGAGGGCAGATAGAAACATCACCACCTGGAACAGGAAGACTCGTATTAAGACTGCCAAACAGTTTACATAGAGGCACTTACCACAGCCAGCACTTTCATCAGTAACTTTGGTGAGGACTCGACCAGTCTGGATATCAGAAAAGGCCCAGTACTACAGAACAGCGAGGGGAAAAAAGAAAAAAAAAAGTCAGTGTGGTTAACTAGTGAAGAGATCACTTTTACTTCAGTGTTAAATATAGCTTACGGTCTGTCAGTACACACACACCTGATCCTCAGAGGAGCTGAGCAGGTAGTCCCCAGTAGCGTGTAGAGAGAGTCCAGTGACACCTGCCTCGTGGGCACGCACAACCTGGACACAGTTACCCCCGGCGACAGACCACACACGGATGGTGTTGTCTGGAGATGCAGAAAAGACCACGGACTAGAGGGGGCGAGACAGCAAGGGGGCGAGGGATGAGAAAAAAAAAAAAAAAAAAAAAAGCAAACAATGAGTACGAATAACCAAACATATTTAGCCTGTGTTTTAATAATTCAGTTTCTTCACTTTTGTGAAGAGTGCAGTCACAGGTTTGTTGGAGTAAGACTGGACCGGTTGATGTTTGAAAGAAAGAAAAGGTTACCTGGGATGGATGATAAATGACAGAGGTGACCTTCTTGGTGTGACCCTTAAGTGTTGCAACAATCTGTTCCTCGCTCTTGTCAAACACCACCACGTTCTTATCAGCGCCACCTGAAGAACACCAGAGGGTCGATATCAAATATAAGTCCTCAACTTGTAGTGTGTAAACAAATTACAAAAATGTTTAAAATTGAAAGATGCAGCCGAGCATTGGATGAAATCAACGTACCGGTGAGAACTTTGTTGGTGTCTGAGGGACACAGATCCAGAGCCAGAATACCAGGGACACTGGCACTATGAAGACCCTGAAGACATCAGAGATAGGATGTTGACACTATGTACATCAATTCAATTATCACAGTTTCAGCTCTCTGATTAAATGGGAAAAAAAATAATTTATACTCAAGATAGAAATCTATGCTTACAGCATGAGAGGCCACTTGGCGGTATTTGCTGAGATCCTCAGCTCTAACAAGCTCCTCTGGGACAGTTTTTCCTCTCTGGAAAAATACAGTAAAGCAGTTCAAGGAGCGTGAGTGTAAATTAAATCACAACATAACAGTGAGATATGACAACAGAAATGAGCATTAAGTAGCTAAATAAAAGATAAATATAATACCTTCTTTCTTTCTGTAGTGAGGATAGTAGCTTTGTCTTGGAGCTGCAAACAGAAAAAGGCATATTGAAACACATTTTAGACATGCAAAAAAAAAAATAAAAATAAATGTGAAGATAATGGCCAAATAACAATTTATGTAGATAAAAGAAAACCTTTTTACCTTCTGGATGATCTCGGGGGTCATTCCCACCTGTTCACTAATCTCCATGGGCTCTCCACCAGCACCCTGAGATACAGAAGGCAGAAATAGAGATTGTTAGGAGAAAGTACAAAAAAAAGATTACGATGAGCATTTCTGTTCAGTATCTTATCGACTGGAATTAAAAGTCAATCACTCACTGCTGCGGCTGGCTGAGAGGCAGGGACTGCCTGAGGGGCAACCAATCCAGCCTGGGGTTTGAGTGTGGCAAGAGCTGTAAAAAGGAAACAGACCAATAGTCAGAAAAACATGCTCTCACAAGATTATCTTTGAGGTCACGCTGGTGCGGGGCAGATTCTGGACAGACTTTAATGACCCTATAAGAGCCATCCTATGTGCTTTACAAGCAGAATTATGTCCTCCAATAGAGGACACACAAACTGCTCTCAACCCACCTTCTCTCGCAGCAGTGACCTCTTTGGTGAGTCGAGCGATGACTCTGCAGGCAGCATCATGTTGGTAGAGAGCATGTGACAGTTCTTGGCGAGTAGTCTGCAGCTGTTGCCGCAGGGTGAAGCTGTGAAGCATAACAGCATCCTAAAAGAGAAAACATGTTCTCATGTTCTAAAAATCAATATAAAAAAGAAGGAAAAAGCGACCCTAAGCTTCGGTTATATTTTGTTGCTTTTTAAGCTTTTTCGCAATTATCAACTTGCCTCATAATTTTTAAACAAACGGTCAGTGAAAATATTGGTACATCCTGCTCCACCTAAGGTTTACTACCGTTAATTGTAAGTCACCCGTTAGTTCAAAAAAGAAATTCACATTTACAGTATGATGGTGTTTTTGATTCTCATTCGCCGCCAAGGATAACAATACTTACCCACTCATCTTGAAGGGACTTGAGAATGGCAGGAATACTTGTTGCTGATGGAGCCTTTGGTCTAATAGGATGGGACACTGAAAAAGAGAAAAGGTGCTCATGTTCAGAACAAGCAGTCATCTTATTTCAATAATTAAGTTGGTCTTGTTTATTTATTGTAATTTTTGAGGTTTCAATAACCATGCTGCAGGATAGGATGAGTCATACAATACTCTATTATTGGGGATTCATTGATTCATCTTAAAGCAAGTACAACATCATATATTTGCCCAAACATACATTTAAACATCAGAACAGCTTAAACAATTGGTAAATTAAGCAATAGATCAACTGACAGATTAATCAACAACTATCTTGATAATCCATTAAGCTTTAAAGCAAAATGTCAAATATTCCCTACTTCTAGTTTTTCAGTTGTGATGAAAAAAATATATATATATTTTTTCTTTTATGTGACAATGAACTTAATATTAGGACATTGTGACTGCCATTTTTCATTATTTTCTGACAATGTATAAACTAAGGGCTTTGTAGAGAAATCAAAAATGAAAATAATCGTTAGTTGCAGCACTGTTAATCGCTATCCCGATGTTGGCTGGTAAGGTTACAAATATTACCAGATTAACACAGACGTATTTTTTTAAAGCCTTCTCTCAGTTCTGCCACGTTATCAGGTAACGTTACACCTCGCTATAACTAATGCAGTTTCATACAACGACCCTGCAACTGATCCTACTTTCATGAAGGTTATAATGTCCGGTTTTGCTTAAACTGCTTTAAGAAACGTTCGTTCATTCATTCATTCGTTTTGGGGCCGGTAGTTTGTGTTGCAGCTAACTATCACTGATATACGGAGAAATTAAATTGCATTAGTTTAAGTTAGGTGTAACATTAATCTAAATCTGATAAACTGGCAACAGGGTGTTGATCTGCAGCTGCTCCCAGTAGTTTTACCTTTGATATCTACGAGCTGCTCCTCAGACAGGGGTTGTCCGTTCATCGGGTCGGTCCCATTCTCTGCGATGTACTTCTCGATCAGCCTGCGCTCAAACACTTGGCTGGATACCGGGGAGACGCACGGGTGCTCCGGCACCTCGTTGGAGACTAGATACAATGCAGTTACAGCTTAAAGACCACATGATACCAACAATAAAATAACCACAAACAGGACCGATGAACCTTAAATCGAAGGCGGCTCTGCGTGGCCGCTAGCGTTAGCTACATTAGCTAGTAGCATTAGCGCGGTGTCTTGCTAACCTACACTACCTCCGTCACATCAATTCAACTTCACTTACTTGCACAAACCAAAGACATCTTCCCGACGAAGTCCTTATAGTCTCTTCTGAAATTGAAATTATGCTCTTCCTGTGGTTTGATAGTTATTATCGCTAATATACACTTAACTTATGTTTTGCTCAAATTTGAAGTAGCACGCTGTCCTTTCATTGCCGCTACAAACGGGTCTCTTCTTCTTCTACGCTTTCTTCCAGTCTCTCTGAGCGCCAAAGCCTCACATGCGCTCCACTGCCCTCTACTGCCGGAAAGAAACGGTGCTGAAATGATGAGTTGATAGACAGATAATTGATTGACAACCATTTTGACAATAGGTTAATCGTTAAATAGATTTATCAAGTACAAATACAAAGTATTCTATGTTTACAGCTTCTCAATTGTGATAGAATAAGTTGACTATTTTAGGGTTTAGGATTTTAAGGTATACTTTGGGGAACTGATGGCCATTTGCCACTTTCCAACTTCGATAGCCTATAATTCATCATAAAGATCCAGATTAATCCATAATGAAAATGATAGTTAGTTAGTTACAGCCAAACATACAGTACATTCATATAAAATGTGCATGTTGAAGATATATTTTATTGTTTAGAGATGACATTTTGATAGTCTAAAAATACCACAAGGGTTATTAGGGTGTATGGTGATAAGATAAGATATACAGAATTCCCAGATTCATATGCTATTGCAATATTTAGTGGAACATGTTACGTTTCACATAGCTATTACTACAATAACCTCAATGGTAAAAACACTATATCATTGTAAATAATCACTGAACTGCAGAGCAGACATTTAACATGACCATAAATTGTTGCAGTTAGGAATGGTAAACGTGATGGATGGAGAAAAACGTGTCAACTAACTCTCTATTACTATACAGTACTTAATAATTCCCTTTTGCAAACCTTTGTATCACAACTCTTATTTCTATGTAGCCCTAGAGATAATATCACAAACATACTCATACCAACACTCAGCAAATTCAGTGCAGATCATATTGGTCCTGAGGGTTTGGAGGTAGGTAACAGCAGGAGATTTCAGGAGAAACATCAACAGTGTCAACAATATGCAATTTGAGACAGGAAGGATTAATGACTGTTTTAATTGTTTTTTTAAATGTCCATAAAATGTTTTATGTTAAGCGCTTTGGATTGCCTTGTTGCGGAAATGTGCTACATAAATAAACTTTCCTTGCCTTGCCTTATACTCAACTCATGCTTCAGAAAATTACACGAAAAAATGACATGCAACATGATACTAAACCATTAAAACTAGGCTAATATGCAAAAGGCACAGGTAAGGTCTTTCTGGTACAAAACAGCTTTCTCCACTTGAGAATCCAATAATGTAGTTTCTCCATGCTTTACGTTTCCTCTTCTTCCTTCAGCTCCAGTTCTCTGTTTTATAAGAAGTTCAATTTCTCCGAAGTGTACACACTGCAGGATTCAGAGGTGTCCGTGTCTAGCGGCAGTGTGGAAAAGTATCTTTGTGATTTGCTCCACCTTTCTTTATCTTCATCTTTCTTGATCTGGAATTGAACACAGTCCTCAGAGGAGTGGAGGCAGTCTGAAGACCCGGGAACTGAAAAGGAAATCCTTCTCTCCTCCCCATTGTTGTGAGATATATCCCCCTAGGAAGGGATGAAAACATGTGTTTAAAAAACACTTGATTCTGTGTGACATAAAAAATACTCACTGCTGGGGTGTAGTATTACCTCAGTAGTTGAATTATGACAAGGGGAGCTCCTAGCTGCCAATCTGTGTGCTTCCTGGTTCTCAGCTCTCGGAGTACCTATAACGGGACTGTAACCCTGGAAATAGAAACGGCAGAACACAAGCACATATAGTACATGCACACAGACACAATACTTATTAACAATTCCAAGCAAAGACACAAAACAAGCTAACTCATTTAATTCAGTTAATCAACCTTACAGTATGAGTAGGACTGGCTCTAGGGGTCAATTTTCTTGGTGTTTCAGGCTGCTGAGAGTGACTGTAGCAGCCTGAGGGCGGAGTGCTGGGCTGGCTGTAGTCCTGCACAGACAAACATACATAAACACATTCAAGTCAGCGCATGCATACATTATTATAGTGAAACTACCTCACATACTTTGTTTGTGTTTTATTGGGGGTGCTAGCTAAACTTTGCAGTCCTATCACAACCTTTTACCTACAGATGGGTGACAAAATAAGTAAGGAGATTGGCCACCATAAGCCACAAGAACAGCTTAATGCTCCTTGTCATAGACTGTGGAAGTATGTGGATCTCTACTGGACAGACAAAGTCCACATTATTAAGCAACCCCTCACAGTATGGAGGCATCAGCATTTGCTATGTTTCTCCACTCATTTATTCAGGTTCATTTTTGTCACCTGCCTGTATGTGTTCGTTGTATGTCTCTTGCATGTCTCAAATAACCTCAGCATTTTGGCAAAAACAAGGCCTCACAAGGCTTGATCCATATTTAGGAGCATTTAAGCCTCTCTCATACAACATAAGGATTCAAAAGTATGGAAGCTTTAAGAGATGGATTAAATCATATATGTGGTTAAGCTCCAAACGCCTAGATTTATAAAGTAGTAATGTCTTCTACTGGCCCTATTAATGCCATATGGTTATTTAATCTGTTCCACCCACATGGCGTACTACTACTCTAACCAACACTACTTCTTCTCCCCCACCTGCATGCATACATGCTTTATTAACATACTTTATTTTCATGTATTTCATACATTTTTTTAATTGTTTATGTGCTCTAATATGTGAACATGTTTTCACGTGAAATTGATTATAAAATAATAATACTTATAGTTTATACTTTATTATACCTATACATGCACCAATGGAGAGATGTCAGAGTGAGGGGGCTGCAGCTGTCGATGGACAAGCAGTTGGGGGTTTGGTGCTTTGCTCAAGAGCACCTTGATGCCCACCACCTTACTTTGGTCCATATGGGGACTTGACCAGGGACCCTCCGGTTCCCAACCCAACTCCCTACAGACTGAGCTACTGCCACCCCATGTTATTATTATGTTGCCGTCTTGACCAAGACTCTATGGAAGAAAACATCTTGTATCTATTTGGGACCTTCCAGGCTAAATAAAGAATTATATATATATATATATATATATATATATATATCAACTGAATTATTTTGCGGGAGGGGCTCTTGTATTTGGTGTTTCTTTAAATGATTGAAAACATCTGGAAACCGAATAAAGACAACCTGACATAATAAAAAGTGAAAATGTATTTAAATAATACTGCACTGTGTAAGATGCTGAGACCAAAATAAAATTGTAATTCAAGTATAAGATGGCAAGCTTTTATGTAACTACTAGACCTACTAAAATTAGCCAGGACCAGAATTATTTTTAGAACCTGAGACAAAGCTAAAAGTATAAACCTCACATAATAATTCTCCTACCTGCACAGCCATCTCAGCCAGTAGGGCCACTATCCAGGTTCTCCTGATTTCCTCACCTGGATGTTGATCCTTGGAGGGTTTGCTGGTGGAGTGCGGTTTGCTCTGAGGCCAGCGATGATGTGTGACAGGCTGCAGTTTGGGTATCGCCTCATGAACAGGATAAAACCAGCCAATGACACAAACATGCCAGAAGGGACCGTAATGGTCTTGAGAAGTGCTCGCCATCTGCCTCCCTTTTCTGGAGAGAGGGGTGAAACAGAGACGGGACGGATGTCAGAATGAATGCGAGAAAGCGAAGAATTCCCATGCACATTTCAATGCTGTCACTCACCGATCACCTGTAACCAGGTGGAGGATACCAGGTTGCCATCCCCATCTCTGATTTCGTACATCCCATCATGCCTTGAGGACAACCTCCCTATCACAACCTCATTGATGGTGCCGTTCCTGCCCAGAGAGATGAGGCCCCTGTAACGCATGTCGTGGTCCATTATATGGCCCTCACGGATCAGCTGCACAGGGCCACGGGGGGGCTTGGGGTCAAAAGGCCCCAGGGGGGATTTGTCAGGGTGGCGGGTGGGGGTAAAAATGAGGTGGGCATGCGGGACAGGAAGAAACAGGGGCAGGTTAAGATACTCCCTTGTGAAGCGGGTGACATTGAAGGAGTGCCCTGCACCCACATGCAGGATCATGAACACAGAGACAGGGGTGCAGAATAAAGGAAATGTGATGGTATGAGAAGGTGTCGGGAGGAAAGGAAAAGATAATATATAAATGTTATAGATAACAGGATCCTAAAGTAAGATAAATTCATCAGTCAGCTTCCTAAAACTCATCCACTCGTCTTTTGTCTGCTCACCGCGGACAGTGAGTGTGCTGCGGGACAGGACCGTCCCATTGCCGTCTCTCACAGTGTAGTTGCCTTGGTCCGCTTGTGTCACTCTTTCGGCCACCCAGACCTTCCCGCCCCGCAGCCGCCCCCGGCCCACATCGCTGGTCTCAGGGTCCGTCCGGTTCCACAGCACAACTGGCATTGCCTCAGGTGGAGCACCCCGGGGAGAAAACTCCAGCAGAGAGCCATTTTCAGGGATGATGTGCTCAAATTTATCCCCATAGTTTCTGTGGTGGGACTTAATGCACTCTGAAGCAGGACAAAGGAGTGAGCCATGAGAGAGCGGTAGATCAGCAGTAGTGGAAAGTAACTACGTACATTTACTCAAGTACTGTTCTTAAGTACAATTGTATGCAACTTTATACTTTTCAGAAAGAATATTGTTGTTTTTAATTCACTACTTTGTCACTTGGGGTTATTAACTACTTTTGGGATTAAGATTTTGCATAAAAAACACACAGATACACTTAAATAATACAGAACACATTGTTAAAGAATAAAGCATGGGTCCCCAACATTTTTGACTTGAGACCCCTTACTAAAAAACTATTTGGTGGCCTTTACATTTTAGATCTCTATGAGTTGTCAGCAGTTCAACCAAAGAGCCATTTCCCCTTTAAACTTGTCATATGGTTTTATATTAATAATTCAAAAGAGGTCAGCTTATACAATATTTCAAAACAAAGCAAAATGAAATGTCTAAAAATGAATAAACATTTGTGTAGCATAACTTAGCCCTGAGAATGGGGCGTGACGCCTAATTTGGGAACCACTAGACTTTACTACAGAATTGTATACAAAGTAAAACTAGCTTCACCTCGACCAGCTATAAAGGTACAATTCTCAGTATTAACAATCTTAAAATGCTAAATATAAAAACATATTCGATACTACAGAGGCCACTACAAGTACTTTTAAGTTTAAGTACATTTTGCTGAAAATAATTTTGTTTTTACTTATAATGTAGTATTTTTACATCAATTTCAAGCTAGTCAAAGAGGCAGCTGATGCGGTGTGAACAATACAGGGGATGGATTTCAGAATAAGAGGAAACTATTGTACCTGAAACAGTCAAACGAACAGTCTCGTAGGTGAATCCAGAGAACAGTTTGATGGCGTAAAGTCCCTGATCACCATGAGTGACTTCTTTCAGGACCAGCATTTTATCTCTAGTCCACTCAAAACGCCGGTCCTTTACCTGCAGTTGCACAGGAAATAGGCTTTAGGAATCTGTACATACACATATACAGTACAACAAAAACCCAAGACAGACACACTTCCACTCACAATGGTTTTGTCCAGCAGGACACGCCTCTGCCCCTCATGGTTTGGCGTAAAAGTCACTGTTCTGGATGTTGAGTAGACCGGCAGACGAAACTCTCTCCCGGCACACACCATCAGGGCTTCTTCTCTTTCACCTTTAAAAGCAGAAAAGAAAGTCAGCATCATCTTCAGAGAATATGTTCTGTAGGTGAAGGATATGTGATGCATTTGACTCACCCAGTACAACCCAACCTGTAGGGAGAGCATAATTAATCTAATTATTAATAATTTTGTCCAGCATAATGCTAAGACCTATCATACACTAGAATATCACTGAGGAAATTGTAGTACCGCTTTCTAATAGAGTTTAGAATTACATTTGTAAAGGTGTGTTTATGTTTGTAGTGTCCCCAAGCGTCCATTCTCAGACCGCTTTTTTTTTTCTTCAAAAAACAGGATGTTCTCCATTTCTGTTACGCAGATTACATCTAATAACACTAATAGCAGCTAATCTACTTGCCTGCCTCATTAATGTAGAATGCTGGATGTCCCAAAAACGTTAAAAAAAACAAGGATACAAGGTCAATCTGTTTGGAGACAAAAAATGTACCAGCCTTTTTAATGGCAAGCTAGGCTGCCTGTGAAAAAAATATTAAGCCTACAGCTCGTAATCTTAGTGTCATTTTCTTTTGATAAACAAGTAATGAATAATCTTCTCATTGAGATTAAACAGGCAACATATTAAAACATTCTTTTATAAGAAAGCTTTTATGAATAATAATAATAATAATAATAATAATAATAATAATGTTTCTTGTAGTTTTCAATGCCATTTTATATTCTCCGGTTTTAACTTTTTAATCTGTTTAATAGTATCTGTTTGCCTGTTTTTATTATTAGCCCTTTCTCTTGTAACACATTTAATAACTGTGAAGAAAGTGCTGTACAAATAAGGTATCATTATTATTATTACTACTAATGCTTTACAGATCAGTTCGAAGTCAACAATATGAACAAGTTTTCCAAGTTGTGAAATGTATCCTCCTCCAGTATGACACTTGATTTGCCTTTTTAGCTCTTTAAATCAGCACAGTTATGCACTAAACATCTGCCTAAAAACAGCAACGTAAAGCAAGTATCCGCTCATTATTTGAGTGAATTTTATTAACAATTAATAGGCTGGGAAATCTAGGGTGCCACTTTTTTGTTTATTGAAAATATGACCCTCGAATGTTTGACCTCTGGGCAAATAGCTGCAGATTATCTGGACCATAATCCATTTCTTAACAACAAATAAACATTTACAAATGTGGATTTGACAGACTGTGTAAAGAACCCTTTATTGATGACTTGTATAACTGCAAATTTATGAGTCTTTAATAATGACTTTATAAACATTTGTATATGAAAACTGCACTTCTTATTAAAAATAGAGAAACCAATGCAGATGCTGGTTTATCAAAATGAATACCAGGGATTTTTACAACCTGGCATCCTAAATGATTTCTTCTTAGAGGTGTTGCATAACTGATATATAATTCATTAGTAAATTAACAATAACAATTATTTAAGCTATTAGTTACAACGTAGGCTACAACGTTATTTAACGTGGTAGCAAAATTATATTCAAGAACTTACCCACAGCAAGAGGAAGCGCAAAAAGGGCAGTGAGCAGGACACAGAAGGACATCTTCACCTGTGAAGACAGAACAGATTGTTTCATCTACAATCACAGAGACAGAGAGTCATGTATCCCTCCTCTGAAGACAAGCCGCGGGACGTGCGTCAACAATCAAGACGCCACCAAGGGGGAGCTCAAAGACAATTGTGTGGATGTTTCTGCAAAGCGATTCAGACTACGTACATGAATAAAAACATCAATATTGTTATATAAAATAGTTATCCATGACGCCCTGTATGAAGGCATGTCCATTCAGGTGTCCAACATGTTACCCAGCCGATGAAGACAATTTACAGCGAAAGAGGACCATAGGCCGCCAATTACATAATGTAGTGGGATACAGATGATCACATGTGGCAACTTTAGTCTGAACTCACCTGCACGATGTGTGAAGAATAAATCCACCGCTGAATATTTGTGATGTTTATATGAAAGGGGATAAGAGGATAACGACGTCCTCTGCAGAGCGCGCATGGGCATTGGCCCCCTTCTTTTATTTATGGCGATGGTAGGCTTTATTCTCAGCATCTCCTACGCAAGGTGCGTCACATGTTTACGTTATTTTTGCCAGTTCCTGGGTATAAATACGCTATTAACGCAAGCGATTTCACAGTTACAAAGTAGGATCCGCCAGACAGGCTGTGCGTCAAGAGTAACCTAAAATGTTCTCAGGGATTTACAAAAACACGGGGATAGGTGCTCACTTGTGAAAATATTTTCTCTGCAGAGAAATGCACCGTAGCCTTCTGAAGTAGCCTACAGATATATTCTACTTACTTGAGTAGGCTATTTTCATTCCATGCTACTTAATACTCCTCCTCAATTTAGATGGAAGTATGATTGCGCTTTACTATATACTAGCCTACATTTATTCAACAAATCCAAATTAAGATTTTGCATGAAACAATATGATTTTCTTATAAAATCTGATTGATGTTTCTACCAACTACCAAACACAATTTGTTCCTTCTCGACCAACTATAACATACACTACCGGTCAAAAGTTTGGGGTCACTTAGAAATTTCCATTCCACACATAGACAGAATACCAGCTGAGATCAGTTGCATTGTGTTTTTTAACCAGGCAGTTTTCAGATTACATTATGTGCTTACATATTTGCAAAAGGGTTCTCTAATGTTTTCTCAGTTAGCCTTTTAAAATGATATCAGATTAGTAAACAGAACGTGCCTTTGGAACATTGGATGAATGGTTGCTGATAATTGGCAATGAAGATATTGAATTAAAGATCAGCCACTTCTTTATACAACAGTCGAGAACCCTTTTGCAATAAGGCCTATGTAAGCACATAATGTAATCTGAAAACTGCTGCCCTGATTAAAAAAACAATGCAACTGATATCAGATGGTATTCTGTCTGTAATGGAGTGGAATGGAAATTTCTAAGTGACCCCAAACTTTTGACTGGTAGTACTAGTGCATCAGTAATATAATCAAATAATATAATATAACTCTCAGGCAATGTATTACTAATACTCAGACCTACATTTTGCTGATACTATTTGTGTCAAAAAACAGAATCGCAATCATTCAAAATCTTACTTAAGTAAAAGCACATAAGTAGGATAAGCATTAAAAATAGGCTACTACACGTATCAAAAGTACTCAGATGCAGAATGGCACCGTTCAGAACATCAGAGAATACAAACAACAACAACAAGCAAGCAAAGAAGTCGAGCCTGCTTATTAAAATGATTTATATGTCATACTGTATGGATTTTCTCTTTAAAATAAAGTTTCTAGCATTTATCACTGTATCTCTGTTTCATATTCTACTTCGACATATTTTAAATTAAAAATGTTGTTTCTTTAATCTCTCAAGAAATTGTTACACAAAATAAACAGTATCCCAGAGAGAGCAGTTGAACCAAAGAGTGATTTTCATTTTTAAATGGTTTAATTTGAAATAAAGTGGTGAAAGAATTCAGATTTCAAAAGGAAAAGGAAAAGAAAAGGGGCAACCACACACTGGCTGGGAACCACCACCCGTTGGACGACCTATATGCGCAGTTTGTGCGGATATTGCGCAGTTATGAAGATGACAGTGTGATGTAAATTTCATGCAGCCCTTTTTTCATGTATTTATGTATGTATGTTATCTTAATACATCCATGGTATTTATGAATGTAATGTTTCCAATGTGTTTGTGTATCTGTACTTGAATAATAAAGCTTTTTGAAAAAAAAAAAAAAAAAAAAAAAAAGCTCGCCCATTCTAGTTTTCTGTCCGGTGTCGACAGTAAAGAAGTAAACCACCAACACACAAACTCGACTGTAACAAAGAAGGACATTGCTTTGAAGTGAGTAGACAAACTCTTGTGTATGTTTTCTTAAAATGTGCTCGATGTTCAGTTTTGTGCTCTCTGGGTTCAGAGAAACGTTGTTACAAGTTAACACTCTCTCTCTCTCTGCAGGACATGTTGCTATTATACGTGACTATTGTTTCGTGCGTCGTGTTTGGTGGTGAGTATTAATCATACAGCCTCACAGAAGAAATGCTACGATGAAGGTTCAGTTTTTTCAATAGCGAAGCTAGTCTTCTCGCTTTGCCAGACCTTCCTTCCCAACGCTGCGGAGAAGGAGGGTCTGGCTAGTCAATGGTCCACACCATGGATGTATTAAGAGAACGGTCCACACAGCATTCCGGCATGGAAGAAAAATGTGCTCTGGACTGGTTTATTGGCATTTCTTTAAACCAATCACAATCGTCCTGGGCGGCGCTAAGCGCTGTGAGGAGCCCCAGTGCCGCTGGGAAATAGCTCATTGTCTATGGAAAATAGCCTCGGGAAGGAACTCGTTAGAAGTCTTCCACATATCCAGAGGTGGAAGAAGTATTCAGATCCTTACGTCTCTTCAATGCATGACAAAGGAAAACGCCAAGAGACTCTTTTGTTTGTTGGACTTACATTCGCTACTTGACTAAAAAAACTGACTATAAACAACCTCGATCAAAGCTGTTAACACTTTTTTTTGATAAATGTACAACCACATTGTGCCTTGATTGTTTGTATCACTATTATACAATAAAGAATAAAAAAAAAGAATAATAATAAAAAAGTATTCAGATCCTTCACCGAAGTAAAATACCGCACTGTAAAAATACTCTGTTACCAGTAAAAGTTTGCATTGAAAATGTTAATTAATTAAAAATATGTAAGTATCATCAAGAAAATGTACTTAAAGTATTAAAAAGAAAAAAAAAAAAATGCATGATTAAATTCCTCACATTTTAGAAATTGGAAACAATCTAAGCAGTTCTGTGTTTAATCGGCTAATCATTTCAGCTGGACTTGTAGGCCTATATATTGTCGAGTAGTTTTATTCATAATAAAACATATTTTATAAACCACAGTGTGTTTAGTGTGCACAAATCTTAATTTGTAAAACAACTATAGTAACTTAAGCTGATTCATGTAGTGGAGTAGAATTAGAAAGTTTTTTTTAGAGTTTTTTGATCTTTCAGACACGGCTATTTACCCCCTTATTGCGCCACAACTTTTAAATTAAAGAGAAGAATTGTTTTTTAGACATGATTACAGAAATTGAATTAATTCATTAAAATTTAATAAAACAAGCATTTACAGATTCTAAACCTCAATTCAGCTTTATTAATTTAAAATGTTTTTATTTTTATTTAAATTGTATTGATTTATATGCTATTTGATACATTTGAACTTTTTATTAATTCACTTATTTCGTCAATAATTAGGTAAACTTGGATGTTCGAATTTAAAGGTGATTTAAAGGTGAAAGAATTTGTGGTCACTAATCTGACACAAAGTAGAATTGAAATACTGGGATATCCCAGCCTGGAATATTGAAGTTGTGTCAATTAAAGCAATGGCTTCATTTGTACTTATTTTGTGACATGACAGTAGATATGGATTCAATTCATACTTTGCACGTGACGTCACAACTACTGGCTGGCAGGCAAGAACATTCTATAACGTATATTTGTTGTGTGAATTTGCTCAAGAATCAATTTGTTGGCTGAAAGCCTACTGTGAAATTTAACACAGGTGTCAGCAAAAGACTGGTTAAAACGAGACAGAGAAGAAGAGGCGTTGTAACAATGTTTACAAATATACATTGTAACGCTGGCTGCACAGATTATGCAGACCGCTACGATTGACTGACACACACACACACACACACACACACACACATTGTTAAAATCATACGCTGCACGCTTTATTAGTCTTTCTACATGGGTTTAGTTAATGATCGGGCTATAATAAGACCACGTCTTTGGAGGAAATATTTATTCATAATTCAAATTGAAAGTCCAAAGAGAAATTGAAAGTCCAAAAGGAAAACAAAGCGAGATCAAATTAAAAATATTATTATTTTTTTAATTTTCCATTTGGCTTTGGCTTTTGAATTTAATATTTGGCTTTTGAATTTCAATTTATCATTGGCTTTTAATTTTCATTTAATATTTGGCTTTTGAATTTCAATTTAACATTGGATCTTAATTTTCATTTAATATTTGGCTTTTGAATTTCAATTTAACATTGGATTTTAATTTTCATTTAATATTTGGCTTTTGAATTTCAATTTAACATTGGATTTTAATTTTCATTTAATATTTGGCTTTTGAATTTCAATTTAACATTGGATTTTAATTTTCATTTAATATTTGGCTTTTGAATTTCCATTTAACATTGCCTTTTCATTTGGACTTGACACATGTCAATGTAAATGAGGAGGCGTGGCCCAAAGGCTGGTGGGAGGGTCTGAAACCAAAGGGGTGCAGAGGCACCTTATGAGCAGCAGGGGGAGCTTACTGCTGAGGAGAGCACTGTTAAGCATCTGTCTGCAGATTCACCACTAGGCTGGGTCTTGTTTCACATGATAGAAAATGATGATGTAGGCTAAACACAAACCACATTTCATGCTACAACCGTGAAGTTTTCATGTAGTTACTATAATTGGGCCCGTGTTAGTGAGGACTAGATTAGGACTGGATTTAAAGCTGATTCTGGTTCCCAACTTCGCCCCAGGTGTGTCTGTTTAAAACACGACTCAGACAACTTCTCTCTTTTGATGTTATATTTAATTAAGCAACAGTAGAAACATGGGTGTGGGTAGCTCTGCTTACGTGTGTTTGTGTGTGGTCAGATCTCGAGGACGCACACACACAATCTCAACCGGATAGTCATCGTCCGAACTGCGACCTCTCCTTTTTCTTTCTCTCACTTTTTTCTCCGGGTGGTGCGCGCGGTGTGAGGTGCGTGTCCGCGCTATTCTCCAACATGTAGCCTACTCATTGACATGTGTCAAGTCCAAATGAAAAGGCAATGTTAAATGGAAATTCAAAAGCCAAATATTAAATGAAAATTAAAAGCCAATGATAAATTGAAATTCAAAAGCCAAAGCCAAATGGAAAATTTTAAAAATAATAATATTTTAATTTGATCTCGCTTTGTTTTCCTTTTGGACTTTCAATTTCTCTTTGGACTTTCAATTTGAATTATGAATAAATATTTCCTCCATACACATCGGTTATGTAATCGCTGACAACCGGGACAATTTCATAGTGGTTGGTGTAAACCGGGATATTTTAGCGTCCCGACACAGCTTTTGTCGGGACTCGGGATTGTCCCGGTCAAACCGGGAGGTTTGGTCACCCTACATGACACATAGCCTAGTGTTGGCAGAAGGTTTAAAAAAATAAACTACTTATCAAGCTGTCATTTGCCGGCAGGCAGGGTGTACGTATTCAGATGAAGACTTCATCACACGACGGAACAGATTAGCAAACGTTAGCGGGTAGCTAGCTAGCTAACTAACTAACTAGTAACACTCACCTTTGCTTTGATTATGAAGATATTCCTGTTTTTCACCTCTCATACGACAGCGTTGTTAACCCATCCACTCTTGAAAAAAAGATAGCTATCTGTACTTTTGTAGGCTTTCATTTTTTGTGCGGTGTAAGGTGACGGATTCTCTATAAGATAGATGTAAATATCTCCAAACTCCAAGTCTGGTAGAGACTTTGCCTGCTTCAAAGCAATGAAAAAATCAGCGGGTGCTGTGTATGGATCACAAGTTCCGAGTGACATATAATGTGACATATGTTCTAAATAGTTGATTGATTGTAGTATTGGAAATCTGCAAGGCTGCAGTTCCCGTGACTGGCCACTGTTCATCGCCATTCTATCGACGTTTCTTGCCCGCCAGGTATCCATGGTAATGACGTCACTGCAAAGTATGAATAGGGCCTTCATTGATTATTTTGTAGGCACAGGAACAAATGGAACATGCTAACATTTGGGTTTACATCTGCAGCTAGCATTACATTCTAAACATACATTGTACAATATATATGTAATATTCTTAATATCTCTGCTTCACCTTCTTTCTGATTTAAGGTTCATCCGCTGGGTTTTATGAAAAAAGTGAGTGCTATGGCAAATTTTTGAGATTCCCATTTACTTATACACCACCTCGTTTCAATGGACAGTTGTACTTCACTCCGAAGAATGGTGGATCCAGGAAGCTAGTGATGGATAAGGATGAGGTGAGCAGCTTTTGGTGCTATAATTTATACTATCACCAATATCGCTATGACATCCATGAATGGCAAGATCTTGAATATGACAAAAGTCAGAACAAACCAGGTTTTGAATGAATAGAATCTACCCTCTGTCCTAAATAAATGCTTGTGTGTTATTCTCCAATTCAGGCAAAGGACCCACGCCTCCAAATTTCCATTGGCTCAGTTGTACTCACAGATTTGACAGAAAGAGATGAGGGAACTTTTTCTGTCTCAATTGATGATGCTATGCCATACGATATTATCAAACTGGAAATTTTGGGTAAGAATATTACACTATACTGTATATTTAAAAGCACTATTCTATCAGAAAACCTTGTGTGTGCAATAAATCCACCCTGTTTTTTTCTTTATGTGCTTTTTCAGATTGTGCTTACCAAGTGTATTGGACTTACGGGAGCCCATATTCCTCTGTTGCTCCTACACAGACTGAATACATAGAATTCCTTCCCTTTTACAGTGAGGACCTGCCGAGGGTCCTGTGGAATCTCACCGACCCTCAGGCCAATAAGGGAAGCAGATTGCAGATGAAGGGTTCTATCTGGAAGATTAAGAGTCTCAATCAGGCAGATGGCGGCTACTACAACTTCAGAAAAAAAGACAAAACAGTGCTATCTAGGTTAAAGATTGTAGTAGGAGGTGATGTAAAAAACAGATAGAAGCTGCACGTGAGCTTTTAGACTGCTGTGTATCTGATTAAATGTTTTGATACAATATACTCTTTATCACACACAGTGAACGACAGACGCTATTATACAAAGGTGAATGAACGGTTCGTCATCGAAACTCCTTCGCTCGATGCCACATGGACTGTGACTTTTACACCGGCAGGGGAAGTGGAAAAGAACAAATTGATGGAAGAAGGCAATTTGGTCACAGACGATAGGAGGATTCGGATCATGCATAATGGCATAGAGATTGATCCTGTAAATATCATAGACTCTGGCACCTTTGAGTTCAGAGATCAGCAAGGCTACCTGGCCCAGATTGTGGAACTGAGGGTAGAAGATGGTGAGCAACAGCACACATTATTTTGAAAAAAAATTTATGAACAAACTGTTACTGATGATTCAAATTAACATAGCCCCGCTCCCCCTCTTCTCGTCTTACAGAACCTCCTCCTTCCGTCCTTCATCCATATGGTTATATTGCGATCATTGGCGGGATTATCTTTGCGGTGGTTGTCTGCTGTTGCTGTGTGAAAAAGTGCTGTTGTAAAAACAGCTCTTCCAAAAGGCACGAGTCTGCTCCTGAGACTGGAGCAGCACCTGCTGTGTATTACCATGTAAGTATTTCCTCAAATGGGCATTCAGACCAACTGTTTATATGTGTTGTTATTTTTACTTCAATGCCCTCCTTCCAATTGCAGGATTTGATTGAACCTGCAGGCCCAAGTTACTCTGCTGCACCTGTGCCAGATAACTCTTATCAGCCAATGAATTCCCTTGTTTCTGGAGAACATACAACTACCTCCCTTGAGCCATCGGTAGGTTTTATACAAAGCTTTTCAAATTTAAAGCATGCCTCCCCAGTGGTTGCACAGCAGAG
Organism: Perca flavescens; assembly: GCF_004354835.1. NCBI lineage: Eukaryota > Metazoa > Chordata > Actinopteri > Perciformes > Percidae > Perca > Perca flavescens. Next base: position 20,258,073 of record NC_041340.1, read on the forward strand.
TTGTCTTACAAGTTGAGCGACATTAATTAATACAAGGATGACATTTGCGATGAAAAAGACGTGAACCTATCCTTTAACACACAGTCATGATACACACATTTATATGTTCAGTGTTCAAGTTAATAATTTCCCACTTGACCTTATAGGTTTATGTACAGTAACTTAGATGTCAGTTGGCATGGCCCCATATTTGGAGAAGCAGACAGGGAGCTAAGCAATGTACTGCTATGGACGCCATGTTAGGTCGGATCCAAAGGTCACACATACGTGTATAAAGTACTAGAGACCCATACTTGAGTAAAAGTACAAGTGCTCTATCAAAAAAGTGACTTGAGTAGAAGTAGAAGTGCTCTTTAAGCACCACACTTAAGTAGAAGTACTGTTGTATTCAACATTTTTTGTACTTAAGTATTGCAAGTAGTTTATTTTAAAATTTACTACTCAAGTACTGAAAGTAAAAGTACAAGTATTGTGTTATTTAGTTGTTAAAGAAAGCAGTCAAAAGTTTGAATATCATATTGTTTATATTATTTCAAATGTTTAGCCAAGGCTGTAGCCAAAGAAATTAACAAATATTAAATATATTATATTGAAAATAACAAATATTAACAAATACTGAAATTAAATGTACAATTATTACACTGTGGAAGTAAAATTAACATCCTCTCCAGCACAGTAACGATTAAAGCCCCAAAAAACATATCACACACTAGCTAACATTTGTGATGTACAGGAAAGTTAGCAAGCTAGCAACACACAGATAAACTAGGAGCTTCACATCACAGGGTCAGACGGTTAACACTCAGGACTCACTGCAAACTGAAACAACTCAGGAATAGCTTAATCTGCTGCAACAATAGAAAGCTAAATAGAAAGAGTACAAACTTACATCGTCTCTGACTTCTGAACGAGCAACTGTAATGAAAAGAAAACATACACACACACTGTAACCTACCCAGTCTCCGCAGCGTGAGGAATTCACAACAGTAACGAGTAACGATGCAGCACATAAAAAATGTATCAGAGTAAAAGTATTTCATTCATAGAAAATATGTACTCAAGTAAAAGTGGAAGTAGGAGAAAAAATAATACTCCACTGGAGTACAGATACAGCCTTTTAGTACTTAAGTAGAGTAGTTCTACTTTGTTACTATACAGCTCTGCACATAACACAAACTAACTTACAGACTGAGGCAGTTACTTCTTAGAAGTAAAAGGACTTTTTGTCAAAGGAGTCTGGTGGTTTTGGGGTCAATCCAATCCTTGTAATCCAAGCTTATCTTTTTTTTGCTTTGAGAACTGGTTTGGCAAGGAATGCATTTTAGTGCATGTGAGTGCCTTGTGTGTCGACAGATGCCGAGGTCTGTGACACAGCGTCGGCATTTAATAAGTTGGGGAGCGGTCTGTGAGAGCCATATAGAGTCAATCCCAGACCAATTTTCTTTAAAAAAATATCTAGTTTAAAAAATATCCATTTTGAAGAGACAAACGCTAAGATTGAGCATTTCAGACTGAAGGTGAATTAAAGCATGCAAACTTGTTCTAGTACAGCGGTTTTCAATAGCAAAGAGCCACAGGGGAGGCGCGACACACAAAGAAAAAATAACTGTATGCAGCTCTATTGATATCGGTAGGCTAATTGTGCACGCGCGTATTAGCTTTAAAGTGCCCATATTATGAAAAAAACACTTTTTCTGGGATTTGGGGTGTTCTTTTGTGTCTCTTGTGCTTCCACACACATACAAACTTTGAAAAAAATCCATCCATGCTGTTTTGAGTGAGATACGGTTTCTGAATGTGTCCTGCCTTCAGTCTCTGGGTGAGCTGTTCAAAATCGGCACGGCATTTGACGTCACACGTGTTAGCATGCTAACGCTAACGCTAGCATGCTACCTCGTTCTCAATAGCAAAGCACTGCTACAACACACACAAGTTCACCATAATCTACAGAAGAACTACTTACATGTGCGCCCTCATTTAGAAGTCTCCCAGCTAATCCTGCCTTGTAACTGACCGAAGTTGGAGAAACAGCCTTTCTTTTACTGTCTATGGAGCTAGCTAGCTGACATGATCTACATGTGAGCTACTGCGCATGTGCGAGTGCAATCAAAGATAGTACAGAAGAAGAAGAAGAAAAGAGGTCTCACACTGTAGCTAAAACAGAGACCAGGTGAAAAAAGGATCTGCAGCAGTGAGAGAGAGCTGTGCAGTACAACAAAAATATGGTGTTTTTTGAAAATTAAACCATCTAAACTTATTCTGGTACAACCTTAAAATACAATTATGAACCTGAAAATGAGCATAATATGGGCGCTTTAAAATGCATCGTTTCCTTGTCCCAAGTCAACAGAAGTCAGCATTAAGGGAGGGCCCAGCAAAAAAACTTAGGAAATATGATCCTGAGTACTTAAAGTTAGGTTTCACCTGGTCGGGGTCCGAGGCTGCACCTCTGCCGCAGTGTGTGGTCTGCAAGGAGGTGCTAGCAAATGATAGCATGAGACCATGCAATCTTCGGCGTTACATTGAAACTAAGCACAAAATATTTTGTATTTTTTGAGAGGAAGCGTGATGATTTGCGGTCACAAAAAAGCATAATACAGTAATTTGGCACTATTAACATGAAGGCGACAGAAGCATCTAAGCATCTAATTGTGACACACCGCGCCGATTTCAGCCGTCGGGTGTCGTTGTCAGTAGCTTTGGTGCCGATTACATATGTTAAGCATGTTTTGTTGACTTGTGGATAGGCCTACTGATGTTCAGTGATTTTAAAAGTAGCTTCAATTAGGCTGGCATGAAGTTGGAAATGATTTGCTGTTGCAAAGAATCGTTTATGAATGCACTTTTAAAAAAGTTGTGGAAATAAAATGTCTTCAAATACAATATTAAAAAATATTTACATTTTATCAGTTGGTATTGAAACTCATCATTGCCTGGAACACACAAAAGATGGCATTTACTGCAGAGGCGTGTGTGGGTTAGGGCAGGATTTTAGGGAAGAGGGGGGCTCGGTTGTCCTTACCTACTCTAAGGGGAGGCTCACATTCACCCAATTTGACAACCCCTGTTCTAGAAACCAAAAATACAAGTATGGACATTAAAATGAGCATAATATAGGACAAAGACCAAAAAGTCCTCATTCTAATATTTATTTTGGATCATTTCAGAATCTTTAACACTTACTGACACATATTCATTAACTCACACATCTGCATTGTTTTTTTCACTTCTCTCTCCAGGTTGAACCTCTAAGAGGGCAAGAGGGCGAGCCAGCTCCTACACTCGGCTCTGATTTTCTCTCCTCAGACCCTGTGCCAAAGTTTGAGGTCAAAGGACTGTCCATTCCCTCTGCACTCCCCCTCGTTTCAGACTCAACTTTCTGTGATGTTTACACCTCAGATAAACTCAACTTTCTGTAAGGAGTACACGGTAAATTCAAGTGATGCAGAGTAGAATTTGGGAATACAGCCATTTCAGTGTTTCATTGCGTGAAAAAATAAAGTTCCTGCAAACTTGCAAAGGCGTGGTAATAGGTGTACAGAAAAAGGACCATGTATTCCTGTTTAATATGGAATATAAATGTGTTTTATAAACTCAGGTAATAATTAAAGTACATAACTTACACTTTATGCTGCTGCCAAAGATATCAAAGAAAGGGGAGACAATGTTACAATGAGGACTGGAAGTGAGTCTAGAAATCTAGACACAACGGCAGCAAATGTAATTTGCAGCCAGCACCAACATCTTGATGTGGGTCTGGCTTCTCAGGCTAGACTTCATGCTAATTGAATAGACTTCAACACTCATGGAGATCAAAATGCGACACTCAGCAATTTAAACTACTGTCACCAGCTTTACTTATATATTCTTTTTCATTTGGTTGTTTCAAACCCTTATGCCTTCAGCCTCATATATAGCAACTTTGTTGTGTGGCTTTTATCATTACATTCTAGAAATGATATATGATATTATTTTTGTCTTCATGCTTTGTATTAATTTCAAGTATTACACAAGGAAATGTCATGTTTTGAAGAGCTTTTTCCATCCTCCTTGCAGCTTTGATAAACTACCTTGATCATTATGCCATGTAATCAAATTGTAATATTTGATACAAATATAAGATATGTAACTATACTTACTTTTACATTTTTATGCCTCTGCGCCGACGACAGCAGTGGCCTGAGGCAACTTCACTGTGACATCTAAATGATCTGCAAAAAAACGTTTCTGGTATTTTTCAACGCCATAACTCAGGAGGGGAGATTGTGACCATATTTAACATTTGGTCCAATTCCGGGGTGGTGACACTAATCTCGGGTACCCACCTTGAACCTAACTTCATGTTGGTGGTTAAAGGTATTGAAAACCTTTTTCTTAGCAATGGGGAGTGAACGTGAATATACTATTTACATCTAAAGTTGGTACTTTTTTGTTGTTTGCCAAGAAAGATGTGTTTTTCCTGTTGTTTTGACTTTCTGACTTCTTCATTTGAATTGTAAGGGCTAACTGTTGAATAAAGATAATGTCACATTATCAGTCAGAGTGCTGACTGTTGAATTGATGAATTGTGATTGAATGTGATCAAACTACACTCAGAATATTGATGGAGCAGCTGAGTTTTTGGCTGTTAAACTATTAAAGGGGTACTTTAGCAATTTATTATTGCACTTTAATAGAATTAGGGGACATGTGAGACTTGACAAAGCTCCTCCAGAGCCACAGAAGACCTGTGCTTGAAGAAGTACTCAGATCTTTTACTTAAAATTAGTAAAGGATACCACAGTATACAAATCTGTAGTCTCTGTGTAATAAGTAAAAGGCATTAGCAAAATATTAGCAGAAAAATACTTAAAGTACGCTACCCAAAGTAAAAGGGCATATACAGAAGGGCCCATTAAGATATGTTGTATTATTGGATTATAACTATTGATGCCTTAATTTAATTTAATTTAATTAAAACTGTTGGCATGTCCACATGATACAAGCCTTTCGTGACCACGCACCGCAGGAAGTAATATGTTTTTACTCCACTACATTTATTCAAGAAAGTCACATTAGGATTTTACATAAAAAAATATGATGATCTTATAAAATAGGATGCAATGTTGATACCAACTACCAAACAGTAGTTACAATTAGCTCAATCTCAACCAACTATAACATACATAATTTGTGCATCAGTTATAATAGGTTAATCAAATACTTTAATTTAACAGACAATTTATCACTATTAGGCCTCCTTTACATTGTGCTGATACAAGTGTCATCTTCAATACAGGGCAGTGTAAAAAAAGACTCAAAATAAGAATCAAAATCATTCAAATGACTTGATTCAAAAGTAGCCTATGTAGGCCTAAGTATTAGCATTAAAAATGTAGGCTACTTAATGTAGCCTACATGGCAAAATATCAAAATAGCCCATTTCAGAATAGTATACAACATCAGAGAATATGAACAGCAACAACAACAAACAAGCAAAGAAGCCGAGCCTGCTTGTAAAAATGGTTTATATTTCATTGTTACTGTATGGATTTTCTCTTTGAAGGGAAGTTTCCAGATATCACATTCAACTACATCTCTGTTGCATACAGACTTCTACTTTGACTGTACTCTAAACTACAATGTTTGTCTCTCAAGAAAATAAATATATAGTATCCTAGAGAGAGCAGTTCAACCAAAGAGTGATTTTTCCTTTTAAAATTGTTTAATTTCCATGTGTAGGGGCCTGAAGAGGTGAAAGAATCCAGATTTTTACAAGAAAAGAATATATATATATACTGTATTTATATAATATAATAAAATCATCTAATTATTTTATCATATTGTGACCAGGGTTCAAAATTAGCACCAACTATGCCAGTGTTTCTCAAAGTTTTTCAGACCACTTAACTAAAAATAAAACTCCAGACCACATACAGTAACTGCCAAAATATTCCCAAAAACAATAGTCATCCTACTTTAACACTATATTACAAATTATAGCCTAATTGATAACAGTTTTACAACAGTCACTCATTGCCTTAGTTAGGCATCTCAATGGGAAGAATGGTGCTGCTTATGCTGAGAATGCAGTTACCGTAAACTTTATTTCTCTGGATTTTCTTCAAATGTCACGTGATCTTTTGTGATGTAAGTGAGAGGCAGTGTTGCAAAAGGGACGGCTTTATTGCTGAAGTCCATGAGAAAACAACCAATTTAAATGTTAAATTTACATACAAGTTTTTTTATGTTTAAAATAACACATCTATGATCCTAAATGTTAGGCGTTGGAGTTGCTGGCACACAGTTTGAGAAACACTGTTTTGGATTTTAAAATAAAAACATGATACTTTACCAAATCTACTCAAGGGCCACCAGGAGTCGGTCCACTCTTTGAGGAATACTGATCTAGGCCTACCAGCCAAATTCTGGAACAATATGCAGTTGGCTGGTAGATGTGCTTAACTCACCAGCCAAAAAAACAATGGTAATCTATTAAATGGCTGGTAAAATCAAAACATTTGCTAGCCATTTGGCTGGTGGACAAAAACCTTAATTTTGAACCCTGATTGTGACCCTTGGGGCTGCATTCTGGTTGGGAACCACCTCCAGATAGACAGTATATGCGCAGTTATGAAGATGACAGAGTGTGAAGGAAGCCTCGCCCAGTCTAGTTTTTCTGTCCGACGGGCAGTACTAACACACATCGTCCTATACATCCATGACACACACCCATCCACACACACTCACATTCACACACTCACATAAATCGGCTATATCACAAAAGGAAATTACTTTGCAGTGAGTATACAACCTCTTGTCTGTCAGTTTTTCAAATCTTGTGTTGTTGTGACATTTATTTTTTTGCTCTCTGGGTTCAGAGAAACGTGATCGTAGCCTATTACAAGTTAACATGCATACTTTCTCTGCAGGACATGTTATTGTTATTATACGTGACTACTGTTTCCTGCGTCTTGTTTGGTGGTGAGTATAAATCATACAGCCTCATAGAAGAAATGCTAAGCAGGTTTAACCCATTTGAAACTTAACTTTACAGCCTTTTCTTTTTCATTAGCGAATACTTGGCTCCACATATCTTTGTGCTCTGTCCCTAAAACGTGTTTAAAATATGCCAACTATGTGAACTGTCTATGTCCTGCAAGGCAACTTTATTTGTATAGCATATTTTAGCAACAAGGCAATTCAAAGTGCTTTACATAAAACATTAAAGAGCAGTTGAAAACAGTTAAAAATATAAAAATAGATAACAGGCTAAAATACGAGAATAAAAGTTACAGTGCAGTTTAAGAAATAAACAATTATTTAAGGAAAGGCAGCTTAAAAAAGAAAGGTCTTCAGCCTTGATTTAAAAGTGCTGGGAGTTTTCTTGGAGTTTGTTCCAGATATGTGGTGCATATAAACTGAACGCTGCTTCTCCCTGTTTAGTTCTGACTCTGAGGACGTCCCAGTCGACCTGGGAGGTCTGTGCGGTTCATAATGTAGCAGCCGATAAGAAATTTATTTTGGCCTCAAACCGTTCAGTGCCTTATAAACCAACAGAAGGAGCCTATTTTGAAATCAGTTCTGTGAAGGACAGGAAGCCAGTGCAAAGACTTCAGAACTGGACTGATGTGATCCACTTTCTTGATCTTTGTGAGAACTAAAGCAACAGCGTTCTTAATCAGCGGCAGCTGTCAAATTGATTTTTCAGGTAGACCTGTAAAGATACCATTACAAGTTTCTCCAAATCCTGCTTCTCCAAGTCTTTAACCCTTGATATATTCTTAAGGTGATAGTAGGCTGACTTTGTAATCTATTAGGCCTGGTAAACTTGATTCCTTTTAAGGATTCAGGTTATTCTGAGTCACACACTAAACACCGGGTTGTGCAAGTCACTTGAATCACTTGAGTCAGTATTGATCTATAGGCGAGCCGAGGCGAGCTTTCAATGTTTGCTCGACTAATTACATTTTAATATACTTCATTTATACACCAAACCTACAGTAGACCTAGCTATACTACGGGCAGAACATTGTATGTTATTTCAGAGGTGAAATAATGGCTTTTGTTGTGGATTTGCTTTACCCTGAGCTCGATGAGAGACCTCGCTCATCTGCTACAGATCCACTCATAGCCGGCTGATTCGCACGATTGCCTGATTCACGCGAGAACCAATGAGTCATCGACAACTCACGAGTCATCGAAGACTCGTGAGTTCTGTGACTCGTGAGTCTGCGAGGCGAGCTTGCAATGTTTCGAACTGTCTGCTCGACCTAATTACATTTTAACATACTACATTTATACACTAAAACCTACAGTAGGCCTAGCTAGGCTACGTGCAGAACATTGTATGTTATTTCAGAAGTGAAAGAATGGCTTTTGTTGTGGACTTGCTTTACTCTGAGCTCAATGAGAGACTTCACTTGCTTGTTTACTACAGATCCACTCATAGCCGGCTGATTTGCACGATTCACCGACTCACGCGAGAACTCATGAGTCATTGATAACTCACGAGTCATCGAGGACTCATGAGTTCTTGAGTGAATCCCATGGTCTGCGAGCTTACGGTTCTGATTCTGCGGGTTGGGAAGTTCCTATAACCTGTCTTAGACTGTCTCTCTGCTCACTCAGTCGCTTGAGTTGACTTGTTGAGTTGTGGTTGCTTACGAAATTGTAAGTTGTAAAGCTTTTGGCAGCTAAGATGGCTAGGACTAGTTGTAGCTAATGATGCAAGAGGTTTGTGTGTTGCGCTGTTATCATTTTAGATTGAATTAAGATCCAGTTGAAAGAGCCGAGTGAATCATGACACAAACAGGTTTCTAATCTATTTAATACAGCGGGACGCCTCTGTGTGTGTATGTACACTACTGGTCAAAGGTTTTAGAACACCCCCAATTTTTCTAGTTTTTTATTCAAATTTAGTGGTGAACTGCCTGAGGTTAAAAAAAGTAAGGTTACCCAAAATAATGTACATTTCAGTATTTTACAAAAAGGCCTTTTTCAGGGAACAAGAAATGGGTAAACATAAAGCTGTTCTGCAGCAATGGAGGTTGATCAAGCTTTGAAAGTTGGTGCTACCAATTCCCACAGGTGTTCCAACTTGTCTGGATTACTTACAACCCCCTGTGTTTGTATAAAAGTATTGTTGGAACACACTGTGGTACCATACCCTCGTGAGCATTATTTGAACAGTATTGTACTGCAGAAAGTAGTGTGTTGCCATAAAAATGGTGGGAAACAGGCAATTAGGCCTAACAATGGAAGAGAGACAGACCATCATATGTCTTTCCTACAGAGAAATTGCAAAGAAAGTCAAGGTGTCAGTGAGTACAGTATTCTTCCCCATCAAAAGGCACTTAAAAACTGGGGGAAACTCTGACAGGAAGAGGCCTGGCAGACCCAAAGCCACCACAGAATCAGAAGACAAGTTTCTGAGAGTCAACAGCTTGCGTGATATTCAGCTTACAGGACAACAGCTTCAAGCACAGCTTAATAGTGGTCGTAATAAGCAAGTCTCTTTGAACTGTAAAGAGAAGACTTATCAACCTATCAAACCTGCAGGAGCTGCAGGTTTGATTGAGTTGCAGCAAGAAAGCCATTGCTAAGATGTCAGAATAAGAAAAAGAGGCTTGCCTGGGCCAAGAAACATCGTCAATAGACTACTGAAGACTGGAAGAAGGTGCTATGAACTGATGAATCAAAATTTGAAATCTTCGGTTCATCACGCAGGATTTTTGTACGCCGTCGAGTAGGCGAAAGGATGGTTCCTCAGTGTGTGACATCAACTGTCAAACATGGAGGAGGAAGCGTGATGGTCTGGGGCTGTTTTGCTGGATCCAGGGTCGGTGATTTGTACAGAGTGAAAGGCACCCTGAACCAAAACGACTACCACAGCATTTTGCAGTGCCATGCAGTACCCTCTGGTATGCACCTAGTTGGTCAGGGGTTCATCCTACAGCAAGATAATGACCTAAAACATAAGTCCATATGCCAGAACTACCTTGTGGCCAGCACAGTCACCAGACTTAAACCACATTGAGCTGGTTTGGGATGAACTGGATGGAAAAGTGCCACACATTTATGGGAACTCCTGCAACAGAGGTGGGAAGAACTTTCTGAAGAATATTTGATTTCCATTGTAGAAAGAATGCCACAAGTGTGTTCAGCTGTTATATCTGCCAAAGGGGGCTACTTTGATGACTAAAAAATTTAGAATACATTTTGGTTTATAAATTGATTCCATGATTTCTTTTTTAACTTAAGTTGTTCATTTGTTCTATTCTTTCACTCAGAGTACAATAAGACATTGAACTGCATGAATTTCAATAAAAACCTGGAAAAATTGGGGTGTTCTAAAACTTTTGACCAGTATGTCTGTGCGTCTGTCTTTGAAATATCTCATGAACCGTTCATCCAATCTACTTCACACTTGGTGTCCTGGGTACCCAGTGAACTTGGGGTTTTGATTTTGAAGCAATATGGAGAGCATTGGATATTAAAAATAAAACTGAACAGCCAAACAATAGACTGCTGCTGCAGCACACTCTTGACACACTAGCGGGGGTGGGGGAGGTTTACCATCTTGGGCTGCAGTTCATTTTTGGCAGCTTCTAATGTAACATAATTGCTGGATATACCAAGCAGACTTTTCTTCACGTTCCTGGAGCATGAGCGGATAGCTGACAAGAACATTTCAACTGTTGTATTTAATAAGGTTGGGTGGAAAAAGGCGCTACGTAACGCTGGCTTTTCCGTGTCTATTATTTTGCTAAGAGACTCTATAAAAAGCCATTTGCCAACACTAAATATCAAACAAAAGCCAGACACTATATCGTATTAAGTTGCTGTGAGCTGTACATTCACCACTTCTAAACAGAGGCAGAACTTAAGCGCCATGCAATGTGAAACTATCTCGGAGCTGTTTCACATTGCTCAATGAGATTCAATATAGGGCCCTCATTGATTATATTTTGGGCACAGGAACAAATGAAACATTCACACATATATAAAATAATTCACACTTTTCTTTTCTTCTGTTACATGTGATATCAAATGTATTGAAGTTGCTTATAGTATGTTTTCCACATGTCCTCATGTTTTGTATTCGACCTGTCCTAATATTCCCTCCATCTATCTCTTCTTCACTGGTATCTTTCTGATTTAAGGTTCATCCGCTGAATTTTTTGAAAAACGTATGTGTTATGGCAGAACTTTGAGATTGCCATTTAGTTTTACCCCACCTCTTTTCAATGGACAGTTGTACTTCACTCCGAAGAATGGTGGATCCAGGAAGCTAGTGATGGATAAGAACGAGGTGAGCAGCTTTTGGCGCTATAATTTATACTATAACCAATATTGCTATGACATCCATGAATGGCAAGATCTTGAATATGACAAAAGTCAGAACAAACCAGGTTTTGAATGAATAGAATCTACCCTCTGTCCTAAATAAATGCTTGTGTGTTATTCTCCAATTCAGGCAAAGGACCCACGCCTCCAAATTTCCATTGGCTCAGTTGTACTCACAGATTTGACAGAAAGAGATGAGGGAACGTTTTCTGTCTCAGTTGATGATGCTATGCCATACGATGTGATCAAACTGCAAATTGTGGGTAAGAATGTCACACTATACTATATTTTTAAAAGCACTATTCTATCAGAAAACCGTTGTGGAAATAGGGTATTTCTATTAAGTGTGTGCAATAACATAACTCTGTTTTTTTCTTTATGTGCTTTTTCAGAGTGTGCTTACAGTATGTACAGGAATTACGGGAAATCATATTCCTATACTGTTCCTAGACAGACTGAATTCGTGGAGTTCACTCCCCTTCATGGTGAGGACATGCCGAGGGTCCTGTGGAATCGCACCAACCCTCAGGCCAATAAGGGAAGCAGATGGCAGATGAAGGGTTTTATGTGGGAGATTAAGAACGTCAATCAGGCAGATAGCGGCTACTACAACTTCAGAAAAAAAGACAACACTTTGCTGTCTAGGATACGGCTCACAGTGAAAGGTGATGTTAGTAACGAATAGAAACTGCACGTGAGCTTTTAGACTGCTGTGTATCTGATTAAATGTTTTGATACAATATACTCTTTATCACACACAGGGAACAATAGACACTATAATACAAATGTGAATGAACGGCTCCTCATCCAAAATCCTACGTTCGTTGCCACATGGACTGTGACTTTTACACCGGCAGAGGAAGTGGAAAACAACACTTTAATGGAAGAAGGCAATTTGGTCACAGACGATAGTAGGATTCGGATCGTGCCTAAGGGCATAGAGATTGATCCTGTAAACATCATAGACTCTGGCACCTTTGAGTTCAGAGACCAACAAGGCTACCTGGCCCAGATTGTGATAGTGGAGGTAGAACTAGGTGAGCAACAGCACACATTTTGAAAAAATGTATGAACAAACTGTTACTGATGATTCATATTAACATAGCCCCCCTCCCCTTCTTCTGCTCTTACAGAACCTCTTCCTCTTGTCTTTCATCCATATGTTTATGTTGCTATTACTGGCGGGATTATCTTTGCGGTGGTTGTCTGCTGTTGCTGTGTGAAAAAGTGCTGTTGTAAAAACAGCTCTTCCAGAAGCCACGAGTCTGCTCCTGAGACTGCAGCAGCACCTGCTGTGTATTACCATGTAAATATTTCCTCAAATGGGCATTCAGACCACCTGTTTATATGTGTTGTTATTTTTACTTCAATGTCCTCCTTCCAATTGCAGGATTTGATTGAACCTGCAGGCCCAAGTTACTCTGTTGCACCTGGAGAACATACAACTACCTCCCTTGAGCCATCGGTAGGTTTTATACAAAGCTTTTCAAACTGTGAGGCGTGGCTTCCCAGGGAGGCACCGGAGAGTTGTTGTTGGCAACGCAGAGAAGGAGATACTTGAGGCAAAGATACTGTGTGAGGTAAAAGGTCGGTGCATGCTAATGTTCTGAAATCAGTGGAAGATAGTTATTGTAGTTTGACCCACTGATTTGGTCCAAGTCTGTCTTAAAACTATACTCGCACGCCCATGTGTATTAAAAAACAATGTTTGATTACTGTAATCATACTTCTTGTTCATAAGAGATCCATTCTTGATGTGCTTCATTGTAAGTAATGGGGGGATATCCACAGTCTTCATTCTGTGCAAAAATCATCCCAGAGTATCTATTCTATCTATGTACTGTATTCTTACAAGGCTGCAACAGTCTGAGTTAATCAAATCAAGTTGGTATCTTCCAAAGTTACTGCCTTGTTAGTACCAAATTACATCCTTATTGTTACCTGGACAGTGCTTTCTTGCTGAGCTGTGGCATAGCGACATTAATACAAGGATGACGTTTTGTATGAATAAGACTTTGGAATGTTTGGAATATTTGGAGATTTTGTCCCGTCAATTTTGGTATCACAATAAGGGAACTCTTAATGGCCAGGATGACCAGGATGGATCATTACAGTAACAATGTGTTTCATAGTTCACATGGGCACCAGTCTATTTTTTTAAGATGGACAAAATGTGAACCTATCCTTTAACACACAAACTAATGATACACACATTTATAAGAGAGGAGACTTACACCAAGAGCGCAGATGCAGGTGACCCAGAAACTTTGACCTAAAACCCATTAATACAGCAGCAAACAAATATTTGCTTAAAGACATAGTGGAGTAATGGCGTCCTGAGCAGAGAATGAAGTCACACTTCCTCTGTATGTTGCAATCCAAGCATCTCTATTCTTTGTTTTGATAACCGGTCTGACAAGACAAGCATGTAAGGCTCTATGGAGCTAAATCGGGGCCAAATGTTTTGTTCATTCAAAAAAAATATATATAGTTGAAAAAATAAAGCTTGAAATTGAAAATTTAAGTTTTGGTCAAAACTTGGAAAAAATAAAACCATGTATTTGAACTAAAAATAAGTGTACCAATTTTTCTTTCAGTTTGAATAAAATATAGATTCAATTCTGGAATTATTTTGAATAAATTATAAATTTTCATTTTTCACTTTTATATTTGTTTTCAGTTCCACATTTCATGTTTTCAGATTCAAAAGTAATTTTTTTTACGGCTTCAAATCTTTTTTTTTACGGCTTCAAATCTTTTTTTTTTCGGTTTCAGATCTGTTTTTCACTTTCAGATATTTTTTTTTCGGTTTGAGACTTTTGGCCCTGATTTGGCGTGGGGGCGTGGCTTCAACTCAGAGGGGCGTGGCATTATGAGTGACAGCCTATCAAAGAAGGCAGAAGACTCCTCTTTCATGTTGACTTCAGGGAATGGTGTTACTGTGAGAACTATGACTGAATGCTTTCTATCCACTATATACATGTGATTTTTACTTAAACTGATGCCAGTGACAAAGTTCCATTTAAAAAATGTTTTGGACAACAAATGGTACCAATTACATTATAAGAGCAATAAACTGTGCCAGATTGTGCAGTTCAGCAGGAACAATGACTTCTCCCACTTCCATGTATGACTTATAGCACCACAGTATTCACTGGCACCAGCCCACAGGTAGGACATGTGAAAGATATTAGCATTTTTGAATAGATACTTTGCGACGTTATCCCTCAGTGGCATTTTTTTTTGTGATTAACACATAAAAGGAAAATAGGTGGACAGCTGGACAAAGCTGGCAATCAAGCATCGCTAGCCCTAAAGTTAGCATTAACTAACGTTAGCTTCACACTAGCTGGTGTTTTTACACTAATTTCAGTGTCCAGCTCAAGTTTTTTTTACTTTAACGTGTATTGGTCTTTGTTAACCTCGGTTCGTCAGAATGACCATAACTTGACACTGGCTGCAGTGAAGAAGGTCTCCTTTTATAGAGTAGACAAATATGACTTTACATTAATGCTCTGACCTGATAAATTACGTTTTACACTGTAACGTTACATGTAACAGCATGACAGTTATGCCTTACAAAATATGCCAAGTGGGCAAACTTTGAAGGCTTCTACCACAGCCTAACTTAAGTATCAGAATACACTAACTTGTCTTTTTGTATTTGTATGTCTTACTGTCTGTTTTCTGGACCGTGTGTGTCCGTAATAAAAGCTTTGATTGATTGATTGATTAACAAAGCGGACCAGGACAAGTTATGTTGTTTAAACGAACCATGAAAAGGTAACACTAGCAATGTTAGTTATCTATAATGTTTTACATTATATGTAGACCATTTACATTTTTATATTATATGTTTTATAAGGCTGTACGGCTGCAGGCAGCCACTGTCGAGTTATGGTCATTCTGACAAACAGGTTAACAAAGACCACTACACGTTAAAGTCAAAAAACTTGAGCTGGACACTAAAATTGGTGTAAAAACACCAGCTAGTGTGAAGCTAACGTTAGTTAATGCTAACTTTTGTGCTAGCGATGCTTCATTTCCAGCTGTCCACCTATTTTCCCTTTATGTGTTAATGACAAAAAAATGCCACTGCGGGGATAATGTCCCAAAGTATCTATTCAAAAAGGCTAATATCTTTCACATGTCTTACCTGTGGGCTGCGCCAGCAGGTTGCCTTGGCGGAGCGGACGCTATGCTGACTGCCGAGTGAATACTGTGGTGCTACATTCAATGTCATACATGGAAGTGGGAGAAGTCATTGTTCCTGCCGAACTGCACAATCAGTTTATTGCTCTTATAGTGTAATTGGTACCATGTGTTGTCCAATACAATTTTTTAAATGGAACTTTGTCACTTGCATCAGTTTATTAAGTAAACATCACATGTATATAGTGGATAGAAAGCATTCAGTCATAGTTCTCACAGTAACACCATTTCCTGAAGTCAACATGACAGAGGAGTCTTCTGCCTTCGTTGTTAGGCTGTCACTCATAATACCACGCCCTCTGAGTTGAAGCCACGCCCCCACGCAAAATCAGGGCCAAAAGTCTGAAACCGAAAAAATTATCTGAAAGTGAAAAACAGATCTGAAAACGAAAAAAAAAGATTTGAAACCGAAAAAAAAAGATTTGAAGGCGTAAAAAAAAATAAGTTTTGAATCTGAAAACATGAAATGTGGAACTGAAAACAAATATTAAAGTGAAAAATGAAAATTTATAATTTATTCAAAATAATTCCAGAATTTAATCTATATTTTATTCAAACTGAAAGAAAAATTGGTACACTTATTTTAAGTTTGAATACATGGTTTTATTTTTTCCAAGTTTTGACCAAAACTTAAATTTTCAATTTCAAGCTTTATTTTTTTCAACTATATATATTTTTTTCAAATGAACAAAACATTTGGCCCTGATTTAGCTCCATAAGGCTCCAAAGGCCGTGACAAAGCGTCGGCATCTGATGGGGAACGGAATTTGAGAGCTGTGTGGAGTCAATCCCAGACCACTTTTATTCTAAATATCTAGTATAGCCCTTTTTTTTAAGATGATTTTTTTTTTTGGCATTTTAGTCCTATATAACAGGACTGAGGGTGAATACAGGTATATTTAGACAGACAGTATGAAAAAAACGTATGTGTTTTTTGAACATTAAAGCATGTAAACATGTTCTACTAGAAACCAAAAATAAGTATGAACATGAAAATGAGCATAATATAGGACAAAGAGCAAGAAACTCCTCATCTAATAATTATTTTGGATAATTTTAGAATCTTTAACACTTACCGACACAGATTTATTAACTCACACATCTGCATTGTTTTTTTCACTTCTCTCTCCAGGTTGAACCTCTAGGAGGGCAAGGAGGCGATCCAGCTCCTACATTCGGCTCTGATTGTCTCTCCTCAGACCCTGTGCCAAAGTTTGAGCTCAAAAGACAGCCCATTCCCTCTGCACTCCCCCTCGTTTCAGACTCAACTTTCTGTGATGTTTACACCTCAGATAAACTCAACTTTCTGTAAGGAGTACACCGTACATTCAGAGATGCAGAGTTGAATTTAGCATTGTGCATCGTAACTAGCGGAAATAGAGCCATTTCAGTGGTGTACAGAAAAAGGACCATGTATTCCTGTTTAATATGGAATATAAATGTGTTTCATAAACTCAGGTTATAATTAAAATGCATAACTTACACTGTATGCTGCTGCCACAGATATTAAAGAAAGGGGAGATGATGTTACAATGAGGACTGAAAGTGAGACTGGGTAGCAGATTTTGCAAATTGAGGATGTCAAACTGACTTCAATACTAATGGGGATCAAAACGCGACACTCAGCAATTTAAACCAGTGTCACCAGGTTTACTTTTAAACCCTTGTCATGTTCTTTCCGCCTTATATATAGCAACGTGTTTGTGTGGCTTTGATCATTACATTCTGGGAAATTATATATGATATTATTTTTGTCTTTATGCTTTGTATAAATAGTCCTACACAAGGAAATGTAATTTTTTGAGAAAAAAACTATTCAATTTCTGTGGGACTGAGATCGCACTCAGAAAAATATATATGTTCATTTTTGTATTTGAGTGTATATCTGTAGATTTTCTGTGAGCTGGAGCTTTTTTCCATAAGCCCTTCTTTTTTCCATAAGCCCTTCTTTCCATAAGCCCTTCTGCACCGATCATTAGGCCATGAAATCAATGTGAAATTGTAATATTATGCCAATGACAGCCATGGCCTGAGGCATTATGTTTTCAGGGTGTCTGTCCATCCAGGGGTGTCGGACTGGGGGTGTAAATGGGACTGAGTACCCAGGGTCCTCATGTGAGGAGGGCCCCAAAAGATGCAAGAATGAATAGCTGTGGATGCAGGGAGGGGCCCACAGAGAATGCCTTTCTTAAGGGCCCAGACTTGTGCTACGCCCCTGTGTCCGTCCGTCCCATTCTTGTGAATGCAATATCTCAGGAACACCTTTAGAGGATTTTTTCAAATTTGGCAATATGTCCACTTGGACTTAATGATGAACTCATGAGATTTTAGAAACTAGGTCCCTGTGATCTCAGAAAATGTGTTTTTGGCCATACTCAAAAATTCATACACTTATTGTGACAATATTTTACCCAAATGTCTAAGGATAAAATGACAAGGTGCTGATATTTATATCCAAAAGGTCAACTTCACTGTGAGATCTTAATGATCTGCAAAATTTGTATTTATTGTATTTATTCAACGCCATAACTCAGGAGGGGAGATTGTGACCATATTTAACATTTGGTCCGATACTGGGTTGGTGACACTACTCTCGGGTGCCCACCTAGAAACTAGCTTCATGTTGGTGGTTAAGGGCATTGAAAACCTTTTTTCACAATATTTTTCTTAGCAATGGGGAATGAATGTGAATATACAGTTTACTAAAGTTGGTACTTTTTGTTGTTTTTCCAACAAAGATTTCTGTGTTTTTCCGGTTGTTTTGATCTTCTGACTTCTTTTTTTTGAAGTTTAAGGGCTAACTGTTTTTTTAGTTTAGTCAATTTATTGATCATGTTAAAAAATTTAATAAAATAACTTGGATAAAGATCACATTGCATTCTCTTTTTTTCCGCTTATGTTATGACTACAAGAGAGTTACGACTGTTGATTGAATGTGATCAAACTACAGGATTTCTTCCAGGCCAAAGTGGATCTTATCCATCAGAACCTTCTGGTGTGTGCCCCATCCACTTCTAATTCCAGTCAACCACAGGACATTGCTCCCTCCCCTGATCATCTGCTTCAGCGCTGCCTCTCCTCCTTCACGCCTGTGGACAACCATCCAGTGACCAAGGTGGTCACAAAAGCAAAGGCTTCCACCTGCTCCCTGGATCCAATGCCTACAGCCCTGATCAAAGCATGTCTGCCTGTCCTGTGTCCCATCATGGTGGATGTCATCAACTGCTACTTGGAATCTGGCATAGTACCCACCTACTTAAAAACTGCCTCAGTAATCCCTGTCTTTAAGAAGCCAGGTTCGGATCCGGAGGATGCAAACAACTACTGGCCAATCTCCAACCTTCTATTCCAAGTAAAATCCTAGAAAAAGCAGTTGCCGCCCAAGTCCATCAGCATCTGTCCAACCATGAGCTCTATGAACCCCTTCAGTCAGGATTCAGACCCTCATCAAAATCACAAATGATCTACTCACCACTGCTGACACTGGACATATCAGCATACTTATTCTCCTCGACCTCTCTGCAGCCTTTGACACAATCTCCCATACCATTCTCCTCAACCGCCTACCCATCACCTTGGTATCACTGGCACAGCTCTCTGGTTTCAGTCTTCTCTCACACAAGAAGCAATTTGTCACCATTAGCAACTCCTGCTCGGATCCAGCTCCAGTCAACCAAGGCGTGCCTCAAGGCTCTGTGCTTGGACCCATGCTCTTCACCATTTACATGCTCCCCCTGATTATCCGGCAACATGGTCTCAGTTTCCATTTCTATGCCGATGATACACAGCTCTATATCAGCACCAAAACCATCCACTCAGCTCCCCCCTCTCCCTGGTCAACTGTCTACATGACATCAAAGCCTGGATTTCAACCAACCTACTCAAACTGAACAGCAATAAAACAGAGCTCTTGGTTGTGGCACCCAATGCGCTGCTCCAGAAGGTTGGAGATCTCATCTGGGATGTTGATGGGTGCGCCATCTGCCCATCCTCTGAGGTCCACAACCTTGGTGTAATCCTTTTTGTAATTATCAGTTTTTTATTTTTTGAATACAGCATTCATACAAATACAACACCTTTGTGTAATCCTGGACTCCATCCTCTCTTTCCATACTCACATAAAATCCATCTCCAAATCAGTCTTTTTTCATCTAAAAAACATCTCCAACCATCACTCTCTGACTCTGTGGCAGAAACCCTCCTTAATGCTTTCATAACCTCCCACTGCAATGGAGTCCTGTCTGGGATCCCCAGCAAAACCCTAGACAGGCTCCAGTATGTCCAAAACTCTGCCACCAGGGTCCTCACCCACACCAAGACCTGGCAGCACATCCCCCCAACCCTCATCCACCTTCACTGGCTCCCAATTAAATCCAGCATCACATATAAAATCCCTCCATGCCGTGGCCCCACAGTACCTCTCCGACCTCCTCCATCCATACACCCCACCCCGAAACCTGCGGTCCTCAGACGCCGGCCTGCTCTCCATTCCCCACACCAGACTCTGTACCTTAGGAGACAGAGCCTTTAGTTTTGCAGTCCCATCCCTCTGGAACACCACCCACTGCAGATATCTGAAATGCTACATCCCTTGACATTTTTAAAAAAACTCCTTAAACACCACCTGTTTACCACAGCATACATGCTCATTTAGCTTAGCCACAGTAATTCTGTAAAGTGTCCTTGGTTTTCTTGAAAGGCGCTATAAAAACAAAAGTTATTATTATTATTATTACACTCAAAGAATCTTGATAGAGTTGCTGAGAAGGGGTACTCCAGCAACACTGTTATTCCAAATGAGTTGACTTTACTAGAAATATGCATGGAAACCCGTTGCCTTAAACTGTTTTTACAAAAGGTGAAACTTTACAGGTGAAGTTGTATTAACACAGACTGGTAAGGTAATGCAGTACCAAGTTTACATCATTACTAAAAACCATTAGTAAACTTAATTTACTTTTGTTGAAATATAATAAATCATTCTTATAAATATGTTTTTTTCTTTATAACAGTATAGTTTTAAGAACAATGTATTCAATACATTAGTTTCAGTTAAACAGAAAGGATGACAATGCTTAGATTGTAATTTCCAACGTTCTCTGCATGGATCTGAGTCACCATATTCTACCTCACTGCCCAGACCCCATCAGTCCCCACCCGGGTCTCGGTCATGCTGCAACAATAAAGGTAGACAAACATGAACACTATGCACACACAAAACATTAACAGAACATTTTTAAAACACACTTTGTAGGACAGAAACCGCTCAGAACATATATTGTTTTTCCCATGAGCCTTTGCATCGCTTCAGTGCAGAACAGTTTAAATTACCCCGCCGCTCCCATACAGAAACATCTCTTCTTAATATGGTCTGTGCACTGCATACTTAAGCAGATTATTACAAAAAACTAATGTTATTTAGTTATGAATATGTTTTTTAACAAAACATGAAAGAATAAGTAGTGAAAACTAAAAAGTTTAATTACAACTAAATCTGGGTTTGCAGTGAATTTATTGTTGCCCTTTCATAAAATTAGGAGACATTCGACTTGAATGTCTGAGAAGTCTCGAATGATTTGGGACTTCTCAGACTTGACAAAACTCGAGAGCCACAGAAGACATGTGGGGGAAGAAGTACTCAGATATACTTACTATTTTTATACTAATTCTAATACCAATGATAAAACAATTGTTTTATTCTAATATATCAAAATATCTGTGGTAATAATTTGACTATCTGAATATTACCCATGTAGCACCTGTAAACAGAAGCTTTTGCATCAATATGAGTCTGCTTGTGATACTCTGATACACACGGACATGTCTGTCTTTTTCTCTCCAGGTTGTAGCTCTCTCTTCCAGCAGAGCACACAGACGCTCCAACTGTCCCTGTCTACTCTGACCCTGAGCCATGGTTTGAACTGAAAGGGATGACCTTTCCCTCTGCTCCCCCGCTCAGTTCAGACTCAACATACAGTGACGTTTATAACTCAGACAAACTCAACTTCCTCTGAGAGCCTTGATTTTGGAAGATACACTGAAATGTGTAAATGCAATTAGTGTGAAATTTAGGAATAGTTTCACCAGTAGCTTCTTGTCCCAGTTCCTGCTGGTTGCCTGGCAACTGGTCCCAGCCAATAAATAGTCCAGCGTGTTTTTTACACCTTTTATGGATTAAACAAACATGTTAATTAGTGAGCTAGTTACCTCTGTTCAGCCACTGCTGGTTGTAGCTTCATATTTACCATGCAGACGTCGGCAAGAAACTAATAAACGTATTTCCCAAAATGTTTGAAGGAAAGAGCTAAGACCATATTTTGCAGCAGAGTTAGTCCCATTTATTTTAGGCTTTACAGAGCCGATCATGAGCCTTTGTACCTAAGGGTCACAAGTTCAAACCATAGGTGAAAAGGAAACAATGTTCTCTAAATTAAAAGTGCCTGCATCAAATACCTTATTTACAATAATTTTCTACCTCATTAGTCTTATTTAGCTCATTAGTTTCTAATCATACTTATTGATTTATTGAGTTTATTTATGGATATAGAAAGTAAAAAAAGAACATCAGTCCCTGATACCATAGAAAAAAAAACAGGAAGACAAACACAACATACACAGAAAAAACAATTAGCAACAATAATCAAGAACATCCTACAAATGATTTTTTTTTTTAAACACGTCCACAGTTAATAAACTGTAACAAAAACACAAACACAATAGAACACCCAGGACCTCGACCCCAGTTTTCAGGTGATTCTGACAGGGCCCCTTTAACATTGCAGACCTGGTTTCTCCCTGTAAGGTACGACTTGACCCAAGTTTACAGCCATATACCCTAGTCCCATACACCGGAGTTTGCGGTACAGTATGGAGTGGTCTACTGTGTCAACGCTTTTTGTAAGTCAAGCAAGAAGATGCCGGTGAAATTACCATTTTCACTTTCTCGCGTGATGTAATCACAAAGGTAACTGAGGCAGGTGTCTGTGTAGTGGGCTGCTTTAAAGCTGGACTGAAGCTCATACAGTTTGTGCAGAACTAAATATTCTTTAATCTTATCATACACTACCCTCTCCAATGACTAAGATATCAATGTTAGAATCTATACTGGCCTTTAGTCTCCAACGTCTGACTTGCTGTTCTTCCTCCTTGCTGTTCTTCTTAAACAGGGGAAGAGCTCTGGTCACTCCACTGAGTGAATAGCTGCTTTATTCCTGCAGTGCTGTCAGGGATACATAATTTATTGATGAGCAGCTTGACTGCTCAAACATGAAATAGCCTTATCTCCGCAAAGCTCTCTATATTTAAAGGTGGTAAACAAGACTTCATTGTACTTGAGTTACTTGCATATTTGCTCTGCATTCTGCATGGAATTCAGCATGCAGCTCTAGTGCATTTAGAAAGTTCTTATATTCGATGCTTGCGTTGCATTATACAGTTGAAAGTAGATTCTGAAATAAAATTAACTTCAAATGAGTTGTAGATATTTACTCATATTGATATTTCTACTGTATTTCATTTGCTCAGATGAGTCACATATAAATGTGTGGAAGTTTTCCATATAAAAATCAATACATTTGTGACTTTTTGTCACTCACATGTATACTAAACAGAACTCTAGAGCCCTATTTGGAACTTTAATAATTATCTATTAAATATTTGTCAGTTGGTTATTATTTTAATTATGTATTTTTGAACATGTTGTAATGCTTTTCACAGCTTATAATTGCTTAAATGTGTATATGAATAAATGGTTTTGTTTAAGCACTAACATGAACATTTGTAAAAGAAGTATGTATAAACAAGTGAGCATCTTGTGTTTGTATCATTGTGTATTTAGGCTTTGTGTCGGGTGCATTAAACAGCCAACTATATGGTTTGCATTCTTTCCACTGTCTTGATGTCTTCACATACAGCTTAATTTATTGTAGTTGTGTGACACTAGCACCACCCACCCAACATGTCTCCACAGAGCCAAAAGTTCATCCAAGCATATTAATTCCTTCCCACTACACCAACTGGGTCACAGAAGAAACTCAACTGAGCAGAAGTTAGAATACGAGAAGTAAAAACTACAGAGCCATAAATCTGTTTGTTGTACGAAACAATAGCCAATTCTTCTATAGACGCATTTGTTACTCTCAGTTCCTGAAAAAGTTTGCCACATCCTTGTGCTTTACGTAGGACTGCAGTGGATTAATGCATATGCTGCAACATGCATTAAAGATATCCTCATGAATAGAAACAAATTATAAACTAAAACCTGTAACTCTAATTGTGAGAAAAGAAAACTAGAATAACCGTCTCATAAACTCATATATAGTGAAGACTTTGAACCAATGTAATAAAAGGCATTAAGTGTATGTTTTCTATTTTTTTCACTTAATTTTGAGCTTAAGAACTGTGAATTTGACTCACGAGTCAGAGCAGCTGCATCATTTTTTATGAGTTAAATATAGTGTGTTTTACTGTTTCTTTTGGAAGTTAAGATGAAGATAGAAAATGTGTTTTTCCCAAACAGAACCAGGCTAAGCCAGGTGAAATCGAGAAATTGTTTTTTTTTTTAGCCACTTAGGGGCAGTGGAAACAAGTTGTGAACACAACACTGACACAATATCACCTTTTAAAGGGTAACTACCATTTTTTTCAACCTGCCTTCACAAAAGTGCTCATTTTGCCACGGACAGGCTCAGATTAATCTTCTAAATGTCTGACAACATAATGGAAAGGATTTCTAAGGAAGTCGACCTTTCTGTTAAAGAGTAAGATCCTTTTTTTAAACATAAAAACATCAGCGAAACCCAACAGACTCCATGTAAATAAACAGTAATTTTAGCATCGTAAAATTCACTTCATTCAAAGTCAACAGAAATAAAATAAAACTATTACAAGCTGTTTTGCATTGTCTTTCCACTTTTCCAACCATCACAACTCTAGTTTTGGTTGACATAAACACATAGTTTACAGATTTACATGTGAAAATATGTTGGCTCTATACACACTAAAAGCATTACTTTTTTAAATGGAGTCTGGTGGGTTTATCGTTAACGACTGCAGCGATCTTGCTTAACACTGGACCATTGTTAAAGATTGTTGTTCCCATCAGTCACTTAGACACAAAAATATAGGAAAATAGGGTTTTCCAGGTTGAAAAAAAACAGTAGTTACCCTTTAAGATGTTATGGCGAACTCAAAAGCAGTTGCTAATTTACACATTCAACCGAGCTGGAGCAACATTAGCATTTATTAATGTTTCTGGTTACCTGGTGAGTGTACGTCCAATATTTGCTCACTTTTAGCTCTGTTTGGATCTCCACCAACTCCTAAGGGAGATACCTGGTTCTTTAGAGGTATTTCACTGTGCTGCAGCAGAGATAGTAAACCAAGCTCCTTTTTACCAAATTTTACCAGGCTCAAGTTGGAGGCCAGAACACCAAAATAATAAACTGAAAGACACTTTAAAGCTATGTATAGGTGAGAATAACAGAGTCAGGTGACACCTTTTCTGTAATTTTATCAGTATTGTAACATGTAAAATATTAATCATCGTAAAAATCTTATCTTCTGTGTGGTCCTCTCATATTGGTATTTTAGTTTTACAATAAGATTATCATCAAATAATTTTGTAAATGCATTTAGGTCTACAATCAGGTTATCATTAATCTACATCTTTG
The DNA here is from genome assembly GCF_004354835.1 of Perca flavescens. Taxonomy (NCBI): domain Eukaryota; kingdom Metazoa; phylum Chordata; class Actinopteri; order Perciformes; family Percidae; genus Perca; species Perca flavescens. Next base: position 20,283,284 of record NC_041340.1, read on the forward strand.
GCTTTGTGATGGTGCAGGGAGCTGGTAACACAGCGAGTTAGTTTCACTGTGGATTCATATCTGGCCCACTTGGCATTCCACCACAGCAGTGGTGTAGGAGGATAGTGAGTTTTACTGCTTCAGGGTGATCAAGCAGGAATGATAATTCTGGCACTGAGGTCAGGTTGTTCCACTCGGCTGGAGTGGCAGTGGTAGTGAAGACCGGTGGTGTGAACCCGGAGGATCAAAAAAAGCTTCAGCTGACTGAGCAGCAGGGAACAAACCAGGAACAGGAGACTGAAGGGGCTGTAAACAGGCCACAGGTCATGACATCAAAAATGAGATAGGCTGATTGATGCTGGATTATTTCAGTTTCTTGACAAATAATCTAAAAGGGAAGAATCTAAAAGAGGACAGTTTACGATCTGACTTGTGGAATTATCTGATCATCTGTGCACACTGGCCTTTTACTGCCTTTATGACTGGTTATTAGTACAGAATATTTCATGTGATTAAATCATTTTTGGCTTTGTCCTCAAACAAAGAGAGCATTTCTGATTAAAAATCCCAGAGATTACTTTATTTCCCATAATAGTTTGACACACATACGAACCATCAATGTTACAGTTTTCTTAACTAACATTACCATCACCTTTGTCCATCTTAACTCCTTTCCCTGCAACCTCTCCGGTCACTATTCCCTTCCTCTTCTCTACTACCTTCACCCGGCCCTCCAAGCAGCTCAGCCGCTGCTCCACTGCACAAGTCTTTTCAGAGGAACAAGTGAGCAGAGTCAACAGGACGCATCCCAGCACCAGGCCGCCCAGTCGAACCGCCGTGATGTCTGCAGTGGCATGCTTGTCAGTCACGATCAGTCCGAAAAGCCAGAGCGCCAAGACGGTTTTCACCACCCAGAACACCTGCTTCACCACGCCAATCAGCAGACGGAGAATGATTGTCAGCATCCAGTAGCCAATCAGAGCCACCAGACCCCACTGGGCAATGGCGGCAACACCCTCTGGAGTGAAGCGGGGCAATGTCAGTGCAACTGTGGAGGGAAGAAATCCAGTTTAGGCATATTTTCATCATGTCATACTGGTCTTTTACTCAGGATGAAACAAGAGTAAACATTCCCACATAAAAAGGAGTGGCAAACACATTGCCTGAGGGAAAGGCAAGTCTGCATATTTTCACTTAAAACTTTCATTTCTCTTACTCCTGCAGACAATTTGCAGCAAGCTACAAATACAGGGAGGAAAAAGTAGAGAGTACAGAACCACACACACGCACACGCACACGCACACAGTACCCACCATCGAATCCTGTGACCCTGAGAATCTCGGTGACATAAACAGCGATGACGTTAAGGCCGCTTGCAGCTCCTTCAGCGAGGAATCGGATCACCATCTCAAAAAACTGTGGTGGTGTGGAGGGAGGGTGGAGACATGTCTTACTTTGTTATTATTCAAGAGAACAATAAAGAAAGGCAGCATTCTGATCATATTAATAATCATGCAGAGAAGAGAGGTTGTTTTACAGACCTAGATGTTCTGTATTCTCAGGGCTCCAATGCACAGGCAGATATAGTTTATTTAATTGTTCTGGTATATGTACCAGCAAGACTGATATTCACAGCAGCTGATATACAGTATAATATATAATATTATACAAACTTGATGATTACATTAATAGTAGGGCTGTGCAATCAATCAAATTTTGATCGCGATTTCAATTCCTAACGATCACAAAAACAATGTAATCGCGAAAAGGAATATTTTGCACAATACGTTTTGCAAGTGAACTCTTACTTTGGCTTTTGGTGTGAATGGGAAAAAAGTCAAACAGGAAAACAGTTCAAGCTGTTTTCACGGTTGATTTGTTTAACTGTTTCAGTGGTATAGTGCAATAAATGCAACATATTTCCAAAAGTCCATGAGTAATTGTGTTAAATAATCGTGATTTTAATATGACCAAAATAATTATGATTGTAGTTTCTTAATTAATTGAGAACTCTTATAGACTGTAAGTGCTATTGAGCTGCAGCTTAAGACAGAAGAAGTGCTGTATTGTTGACTTGGACAGACAGCTGTGCATGTGAGTGACAGCTGGAAGGTGACCCGCTCTATTCCTGTACAGCTCACCACCCCCCAAAAACACACAAGGTCAAGGGTAGCCCAGTAAGTTGGACAAGTGTCTTATCTGCACCTGTTGCGCTATACACTGGCCCATACATGAGGACTGTTCAGTATGTCAGAGCCAGAGTCAAACAACTGTCACTCTGTCGGTTTGTTTGACAACACACCTAATCATTTACTGCCCTGTTTGATATTATAAGCTCAATTTCCTTACCAAGGACATACTTGAATGTTTTAGTGAGGACTGATCAAAGCCCACGATTAATGTTAAAGGCAGGCTGCTGTAGCCAGAGACGTTTCAGAAGGCGTGATGCAGCCCAAACAGGGCAGTAAAACGGCATATATAATTTTCCGCACTTTTATTTTAAAACAAAAAGCTGAAAATGCTAAATTTAAGTGTCTTTCTGTGGGCTTTCAAACATACAAGGCTATACTTCTTTTATTCCACTTGATGCAATCTCATATTAATGCTCCAAAGCGGATTAACCTTTGAGTGCAGAGAACAGAGATGAACAAAGACTTACTTACAGGTGGACCAAAAAACAAACTGAAGGCAAAAGTTATACAAAATATATGTACACTATACAGGCAGCTACAAATAAATTTACAGAGTTGTTATCAGGCAATCTCTGACAAAGACCTGTATGTGGCTCTGTTACATAATTGGGAGCTGTCGGTCTGGAGTGCAGATCTTTTGTCTTATTTTTGCCTTGAGGATTCAATTTATCATTAAATTAGACTATTTAATTCCATTTAAACTGGGTTTTCTTGCTAGAAACAGAATCATATGAAACCAAATTCACATGGAATAAGGTTCTATTTCAATTCAGGGACTTCAAAATCTTTATCTCATCCAAGGATAATGTACACACTCTGTATTTTGCATTCAGAGCTACCAAATGAGTCATGTTGAACTATATCAGCCTACTTATCAGCTTGCCAGCACTTACCACTACACTCTCACAAGAAGGACTATATTGTGGCCTCTCATGCAAGCACCACTGTACAGAACACATACAGCCACAGTTTCACTACAGTCATGCTCCTACTTTCTGCACTAAGTATAGGGTGACATGAGCCAAACAGAGCCACATGAGGGGACTCTGTTTAAGGGATCATGTCAGGGCAGGCTAGACGGAGACACCCAGGAGGTTTCTTACCATGGCCACTGTATAGATGTTCTCCTGACCAAGCAATGACTCAAGAAACAACACTGCACTCTAGGGAAAAGGGAGCCACAGCCAGGTGGAAGCATGGGAGGCAGAAAAGTGTGTGTGTGTGTGTGGGTGAGGGGGGATGCATGGATATAAGAAGATGTGAAAAGAGGGCAGAGAAGATGAGGGGATCAGGGGAGAGATTAACAAGTTGAGGGGCATGGGGAGAGGAATGTGTGTGAAGGGTGAGGAAATGGATGGAGAGAGACGGCAGGGTTGGAGTTGAAAATTCGTGATTCCAGTTATTGATCAAGAAGAGAGAACAGTGAAGTTAGACCAAACACTCAGAAAAATAGGATATTAAAAATGAAGATAGAGATGAGTATAAAGCCACTTCCTGGTGGAAAGGAACAGTAGTGCTATGAACCAGTGGAGCACCTCCGCTCTGTAGCCTACCTCAGCAGCTGACCGGACCACACCGCTCCCCACCACTGACTCCGCGTACCGCTGGATCTCCTGGCAGGTTCCGATGATAAGAGTACGGAGAGTGACCGCCGGTGGGCTCTCCCCGGTCGGTTTTTCCGGCTCAGCTTTAGCCCAGTCCACCGAAAACGCCAGCACTAACACATAGGTGGTGAGGAAAAGCCGAGCCATGGCAGATCCGCCGCGCCCAGAGCCAGACGCACAGAAAGGCATTGTAACGGATTTGAAAACAATAGAGAAAAAAATGTGCTAAAAATGCTGCCGCCCAGACCAGGTTGAGCAGCTCGTGTTCAATGAATGTAACTCAAAGACTTAAAAATGGCTTCTGTTGAGAGCAGTCATCGGGTTACGAGGTTGTTGGTTTTTTTTTTTTAACACGAACGCTGCAGTTTACAATAGGCAGAAAAATGTTAAGAACCGCGCCAGCTTCTAAATTACCACACCAACTGAATAAGTGTCCAATTTACGAATTAGATCAAATGTTTTGGTTAAAAAAAAAAACACACACACCGTAACGACTCAAAATGATCTGAAAATGTAATTATAGACTTTGGCAGCGATGCAAATATCCAATTTAGGAGCGCTCAGTTCCGTCAAGGACACTCCAGCATTAACAGTGGCTATATTTGGTTAGAAAGAGTTAAAGGCTTAAGATCCAGCAGCGATTGAGATATTTGATCGCCACATGCAACATAAAGTAATTAAAAAAAAGATATAGTGCAGAAATGCCTTCTAAAGTTTTATTTATTGTAGTTTTGCGCGTAAAAGAAAACGGTAGAAACGCGGTGTCGTTGCGCTGACCACGAGTCTTAAAGCTTCTTATTTCGGCGCTGAGCTCCACACCAGCCAAGTTTGGTGCTCCTTTGTTTCTGAGCTTGCATCAAATACTCTTCCGAGATGGATTACGTTGCACAACCTCTAAAAAAAAACGCACTCCCTTGTCGCTGTCCCCACATGACGCTCCCTTCCTTCCAGCGTATCTGACGACAGCTCCCAGTGTGCAAACATGTCTGAATTCTCAGGGAGAAAGAGGAAGAGGAGGGGTAGAGGAAGGCGCTGCACACGGATAAACAGAGATTTGCACACTGGGATTTGTGGTAGTAGAATAGTAATAGAAATGGAAGTAGAACTTGGACAGTTCAGATGTCATTTTAATAACTAAAAGAACAGCAATTACACAGCATCGAGTCAGATTTGAGAGATTTCAGGACAGCAACAAGTAAAAAAAAAAAAAAAAAAAAAAAAAAAACTGACACACACACGGGAACATGATACAAACATCCACTACACTTTGTTTTCTCACTGTACTAATTTCTTTTCTTTGTATACTGTTCTCAAATGCACGCACGCGCACACACACACACTCTCTCTCTCTCTCTCTCCCCCTGGACCAGTATCTGAACATACAGTAAAGTAGTGGATAGAAGCTGAATTCAGTCAGTAAAAAAAAAATAGAAACTAAACAAAAATGAAAGCGTTCTGTTCAGAGCATCACTGTTTCGAAACTGGAATAATCTGGAGCTATCACACTGATGGTGTCCTGTATACACGTACAGGAGCAGTACAGGAGTAGGGGAGGTACGTGTTCAGAGATCTGTGAGTGCAGTGTTGAGTCTTGCTCCCAGCACCATTTGTACTACTGCTTTTCTTTTGACTCTTTTCCTTGCAAGTATCTGCAGGAAAAACGCAGCTTTAGCCAATGTATATGCGATGGAAGTCGTTTGCTCCGAAGGCGGCGTTGCACTTGGGGCACTTCCTCTGGCGTGTGTCGTAGCGTGTCTTGACGCACTCGAAGCAGAAGACGTGGAAGCACTTTGTGAGTACTGCATCCTTCACCCGAGAGTTGCAGCACGGACACGTTAAGCGTGCCTGGGGGGGAGAGAGAGAGAGAAATAGAGGGAGGAAGAGAGGGGGAGGGAATGGTTTAAACAATAAACTAAGAGCTGAGTGGTTTGTATTGAGACACAAATATCTTCGAGCTCAACTGCATCCCATGTTATGAAGGCCTATTATAACTGCCACGACTGATTCTCAAGACCATGGAGAGTACAGAGTTGACCCACAAATCTACAGCAGGTCACATTAGAGAATTTGGACCCCTCTTGCTTACATCAAACCACTTACAAGTTTATAACCAAATCTGGAAAAAATTCTGAGCATGATCCATTTGGCTTTCTGTTTGAGCTGTAGAGATCTAAATGGACACTGACCAGCCCAAACTACAACTTGCAAAAGTCGGTCATTTAATGTGCAGTGTTGAGTCTTTGCACAGTTGGTCTGAATTGTAAGCGTCCTTGTGTGTTCCTGTCAAAACAGTGTGATCACACTGACAGTTGGTCTCATTTGGGGAAAACCGGAGTGATAAAGATTACTCTGCCTCATTCAGTTAAACTGCTTATTTACAAGAGAAGCAGAGCCTCTAGTGTGCCACTTATCTGTTTTCTTGCAGAGTTAAATACTGATACCACTCTAATTAGGGTAAATATGAAGTCACAGGCAGCAACTGGTTACTTAGCTTAGCGCAAAGGCTATAAACAGCTAGCCTGGCTCTGTCCAAATATAACAATCTGTGCAAAGACCAAAGTATAAAAACCCCATTTTACTGGGGGTTATGGTCAGGACTATTTCTTGATTTGGAACAGTAATTACATGAAGTCTCTGCTTATTGCCCTGCAACTTCTTCTTCTGATCTAACTCCCAGCAGGAAAGCGAATGAGTATATTTCACAAAATGTGAATGTAGGTGCTCTTATGCATGCACAAAAAACAACAAAACAGATAGGTGCATCTTGGTTTAGTTAATTTAGTGACACCTGACTTGGAAATAAATTGTTCTCATCTGCAAAATGAAATGTACCAAAGGACTAAACAACCCCTGACCAGCAGCCATGATGCTTCAGTGACTGATTCTGCTGAACAGGCAGGTTTTAATATTTTTTTGTATCACAGAAACTTACCTTATAATCATTGATTTCTTCATTTAGGATATCATCTCCATTGCTGATTTTCTCAGCCGGTTTCTTGGCCTTCTCGATCTTTCCCCTTAGTTTGGAGATGTCCTCCTGAAACACAGTCCGAGTTAACAGCTGGACGTAAAATGGGACCGTTTTGACAACAGACGTTATAAACGCAATACTGGAGATTAAGATGTTGGAGCTTTCCAACATCATGTAAATGCACAACATGAATCTAACATGGGTAAGCCTCACAGTGAAAATGTTTGGGGTGTGGAACATTTTCAAGACAACAAAATGGAAACTGGCAATAACCATTTAGCCTACATCCAGCGAAGGCACAAAGGGTTTCAATGCACAAATCTAATTTGTCCTTTGAAAACACCCGAGTATTTTAGGAAAGAGTTATCATTTGTTCTTCTTGCGTTAACTACAATTTGCATTCAAGATAATTATTTAGTTAATCTCATATCACATGTATCAAGGCTATGGAAAATATAACAATGCTTTAAAACATTTAATACAATAGAATGAAAAGCCTTTATTGTCACTGTATTAATACAACAAAATTAGGAGCGCTACTACTGATCAGTGCAAAGAGCTACAAGTCTCGCCTTTAAGTCCATGCACTACTGGACATTTGGCTTGAGTTTATGTGTAGTACATGTTTGTTTGTGGGTGTTGTTACCTGTGCTCGTCGTGCGTTAAAGGACTCCTTCTCCCTGGAGATGCTGTTCTCTATGACTTCCTCCCTGACCAGGTTGAGCCTCTGCTGAACCTGCTCCAGCTGAGTTCGCAAGTCCTCCGACTGCAACGCAGACTCCTGAGCCTGGAGGACGACAGAGAGATGCTGTAACGTTGCCTCAATGGGAATGTTATTTCTTCTCACACACACACACACACACACACACACACACACACACACACACACACACACACACACACACACACACACACACACACACACACACACACACACACACACACACACACACACACACACACACACACACACACACACACACTTTATGTATATATAGTATCTGAATGTGCATGCCATTTCAGTTTTATTTCCTTGCTAGCAGCTCATAGTCTGGCTATCACCAGACCAAGCTCAATCTTTTAAGATTGAACATTAGTCTGGGGAGTCTGCTCTGTGTTTTCTACTGCACAAGAGGCGTGATCAACGGGCATAGTTCAAATGAATCCGTACGCAATTGGATAGTCCTTCAACCAATCAGACCAACGATCCGGCCTGACGTACTTACATCAACGGGTTCCTGCGCTTCGGTGGCCGCTGAGTTGAATGTAAACAAAAAGCTGCTTGCCGTCGCTTCACTATTGTTATCATGTTAAAACCGCAAATAGTGCGCCATGTGGATAAGCCAGTTTGTGATTGGTCTCCGCAGATTTGTAACGGAAGCAGGATAGAAAAATGTACAGGTTTCCAGCCTGAGCTGCAGGACAAAATCAATCTGGGTTTTAGCCCAGCCTTTTTGGGATCATTTTACCCTGCAGCTGTGGCTCTTCATTACTGAATGATGTGTTACCTTGCGTTTGTTCATGTCCAAAGCTTGTGTACGAAGTGCCAACTCTCTCTCAGCAGTGCTGATGGTGCCCTGTAGGAGGCGCTCCTTTTCCTCAAGCTTCCTCACCACCTGTAGCTGGGCATCCACCTGACAAATGGACACAGTTCCCCCAAAAAATTTAAGTTAAGGAAGGTTCAAAAAGAAATAATTTTATTAAAAAAAAAATAACCATCAGAACTAGAAGACAGATGTGACATTTTGGGGAAAAAGACATCAAACAAGAAATTGGGCAAACAAGTAGAAGCCGACAAACAAAAAGGTAGTAGTGAACAGCAGCTTTATTTATTTACTGACAAGCTGTTTTATTGAAGAACAAAAATGGTTGGGCTTTTTTGTTGCTGAATATAATCTGTAGTGCTTTCAAAGAAAGTAAGAAGTGGCTCACCTGAGTTTTTAAAGTGAGCAGTTGGTCGGCGAGCTCCTCCTTCTCCTCTTTTAGCAGCTTGTGGATCTGGTTGGACTTGATCCGCTCGCTCATCAGCTTGAAGTTGGCATCGTCTTTTTCTCTGAGCTGCTGCATCAGGCGGATGTTCTGTTCCTGCATGTCCTCGAAGGCCTGGCCCGTCACGTCCATCTCGCTCAGCAGCGCGTCCTCCTCCTGCGGAGCCAGCGGCGAGGCGACACGGTGTTAGAGAGGGGAAGCAGGTTTCGTTTGTGCATAAAAACACAATGACCAGCTCACGCACCTGTTTTGCTATAGAGAGCTTCTTGTTGAGGATATCGATCTGCTCCTCCACAGAGCAGATCTTCCTCAGAGCCTCTTCGTCGGCCATTTTCTTGCCCTCCCTCCTCTCCCTCTCCTCCAGCTCCCTCAGCCTCTGCCGCAGCTCTTCTCCCTGGAATCGACATAGTGATTATGGGACTGCCACAATAAAACACCTGTAATAATTACTTTGGAGCACAACTATGCCTAAATCATGTAAGGCAGTGCAATGAATGGAATCGGGTCCATATCTTGAGTCTTCCACATATCAAAATCACCTCTGACTTGGACTTCTTCTCTGCAGCCATGAGCTGGACCTTGTCCCTCTGCTCCTTTGGTGCTGAGCGGTACATGTCCAGCAGCAGCTTCATCTCCCTCTGGGACTCCTGGGCTTTCCTGCACAGTCAAGGTAAGAGTCTTTAACAAAACTATCACCATCATCCAGGGTCAGAAATCAATAATACTGTGCGCCCAGATAGCTCAGTTGGTAGAGAGGGCGCACATATATAGAGGTTTAATCCTTGACGCAGTGGTGCGGGGTTTGACTCTGACCTCGGCCCTTTGCTGCATGTCATTCCCTCTCTCTCTCTCCCCTTTCATGTTTTCATCTGTCCTGTCAAATAAAAGCCTAAAATGCCCGTAAAATAATCTTTAAAAAATAAATAAATCAATAACACTTCTGCCCATTGTTGGAAATCATTGTCTTTTTCACCCATTTCCCAGTGGTAACATTTATTGTTTACCTGCCATGTATAATTGAGCATTTTTCCACGTGAGGCCCTGCTGGTGAGTCACAAAGTCATATGATTGGTGATTTCATTTCCATGTCTTGTGGGTTAGAGACGAATGATACGCATTTTTATTGGACGCTACAGTGTGATGCTGACACACAGAAACAAAAGCTTTACGAACACAAAACAACACACCTTGGGGGAAAAACACAAAGGGTTGAAAATGAACACTGTTTCAACCATCCTCTTCTGTAACTGTGGTGCATGAAGTACATTATGATTTCTTTAAAAGCACATCAACATGGCACACATTTTGTCTTGCAATAGGCAAAGCAATATATATTTTGTGTAAATCAAGTCTACCAAAATTGACTCAAAATTTGTGTCAGGTGGCAAAAAATACGAGACAGAAACCGTCCTCACCTTATCACTAGCTAGGTGTGGGTGAGAGCGACATAACATCCATGATATCTTACAGTATATCTGACAATATTTTTCAGCTTCTATAATTTCATTTTAATGTGTGCTTTTTGTTTATGTATGTGTTTTTGACTATCAATGTAAAAGAGTCAATAATCCAGCACGATTGAATGCTTGCTGATACATGAACAGTATCATTAACCACCAGGCCGTGCAGTTTTTCCTCATTTATGTGGTACTTAAAAAAAATAAGCCCCATCTAAAGTAAAAACTAACTCCCCACGTGCGACTTACTTGAGTTCCGCTCGGACGATCTTCAGCTGCTCCATCTCTTTCCTCTTTGACCCTCCGACCATAGACAGGCGCTCCCCGGCTGACTCCTCTGGTTGGCTGCTGCTCCCCGGCTTCTCCTTCTCTTCCTTTATCGCGCTGCTGCTCCCACCGCTCCGGGTCGGCCTCTCTCTCTCCCTATCCTTCTCTTTCTCCCGCTCTTTCTCCTCTTTCTTTATAGTGTCTTTTTCTTTCTTGTCCTCCTTCTCTTTCTTCTCGTCTTTCTCCTCCTCTTTAACGGTGGCCTCGGGTTCTGCTCCAGGCTCCGTTTTCACCGAGGCTCCTATAGAAAGATAATCAAACAACGTAAAGAAAATCAGGACAGTCTTTATATACATCACAGAAACGCTGGGAAATCGGTAAAAAAAAAAAAAAAAAAAAAAAAAAGAGAAGCTATTTCATTTATTTACATTCATATTCTGTCAACTAGGTGTTAGTTACCAGTGCTGCTGGGTGTGGAGGAGCCGTTGTCAGGCTCTGTCTTGGCCACAGGTTCCCCAGAGATGGCTGGGGTCGATGGAGAGGTTATCTCATCCTTCACGTCCATCTCTGTGCTCGACTGGGATTGGAGGATGGCGTTGCCCTTTGAAGCGCGGACCTCAAGAGGCAACAGATGAATGTGTTTTAGTCTGAAGTGCTGTTGTGCTTTACTTATCCTATCAGATGTAATACTACCTTTAAGTATTTATTTCGCCGGTAAGAGGCGACTGCACAAGTTTCTCTTCATGACCTACCTGGTTGAGCTCAGCTTGCGTCTCTCTCAGTCTAATCTTGTATTTCACCACCTCTCCCTTCATCTGCTGGTTGTGGGTTTGCAGCGTGCTGATCAGGTGACGCATCTCCCTGTTGATAGGACCTGAGAGAAAGGAAGAGTGAAACGGGGAAAAAAAGATTGAAAATTCAAGCTAGGACTGTGAACCTAGTCATTTTGTCAGCGAGGAGCTAACAGGAATCTTTTCAGCACAATTCATGCACCTAATCCACTATGTAATCCAATTCTGTTAGTTACCTGCTTGCTCGTTGGCAGCGAGAGTCTGTTCAAATTCGATGCGCAGCATCTCGTACTCCTTCCTGACCTGAGCCAGTGTGTCCTCCAGCTGAAACACTTCAGTACGAACCTTCCTCTGCAGAGCCACCTCATCATTCTACACACACACACACAAGATTTGGATAGATATTTAGAAAGGATGTTCAGGCTCGGTCACATCAGCGCGATAAGGCATTAAACATTTTAAATTTTAAAAAAGCTTACGTAGGTGCGCGCCTGTGTTAACATGCGCTTGTTGTCCCATGTGCGCCAATGCGCTCATCTGTTGACGTTTCTGAATGCCTTCCTGCAGTTGCTTAATAAAAGTGGGCTTTCCACACAAAACAAGATTTTAACTGTGTCGGGCTCGGACATAAATATCTTAATGCCTGTCGGGCTCGGGCCGGGCTCGGTTATTTCTCTGTCGGACCCTGCTGGGCTCGGACAGAAAAATGTGGCCCGATCCGCACTCTAACACGCACACACACACAACGCGCACACACACGCACACACTTGCCTCCATGTGCTCCAGCTGTCGAAGCCTCGCCGTCCTGGTAGTGTTGAGACGAGCGCGCGTCTCATCTAATTGAGCCTTGAGGATCAGAGACTCGTTGTAGAGCACAGAAAACTGTGACTGCAGGCAGCGATACTCAGAAGTCTCCCTTACCACGCCTTCTGCTCGACTAAGCAGCTCCGTCTGAGGGAAAGAGAGAGAGAAAGGAGGAAAGAAAGAATGGCGGAGATAACAGCCAAAGAGAAAACAATATTTAATACAATAAAGTAATGAATGACTAGCTTTTTAGAAGTGTAAGGAGTTTTTGGTAAACATTTACACAGAGTGCAGTATTTCTTTTTCCCAGGGATAATCTTTGACCCACGTCTTCTTTTTTTAATACTCATCACAGCAGTTAACAAAAGTTATAAACGTGCCACCATAATTCATAGAATACTGTAATCCATTAATTGGCTATTTCCACATGAAATTCACACAGTGTGTGAGAAACACAAGTCCACCTTCATGTTGTTGTTTTCCTGGTGCACACTCTGCAGGTCCTGCTGGAGCTTCTGCAGCTCAACCAGGCGGTTGTCTGCCAGCTCCGTGTTCTCCTCCATATCGCTGTTCATTTCTTCAAACTTGACAGGAAGAGAGGGAAAACGTCAACAAATATGAAAAGCAAGGCGTGAAAAAAAAAACAAAAAAAAAACTACAACATTAAGAACCTCACACATCAGTCTTAATTAACTAAGTTGTGAAATCCAGTTCCTACCTTTCTCTTGTTAATGGTGATGGTCCCACAAACGCTGCTGGCCTCTCCACACACCTTATAGCCTTTGCTGTTCACCTGGGATGCATTACAAAGAGTGTTATAACATACTGTACCTCAAAATAATATAAACGTTTGCACAACACTGTCATGGACAGATCCTGAGACACACGGACAGAGAGAACACGTCCTCACCCTCTCCAGTATCTCAGTCAGGTGCGCATTTAGTCGGTTCTCTCGCCGGCGGATCTTCTCCATGTCCCACTGGAGCTCCTCGATCAGAACCTGCAGCTCGCTGACACGCTGGTCTGCTTTGTTAGCTGCACGACCCAGCGGCCGAGACTGGACAAGACAGGAGCGCACAGGGAGACTTTGATGCCACACACACACACACACACACAAGAGCTAATAGAAACATAATCCTTCCTGAGATATTACTCTGCAACAAAGCAGCTGTTCCTACTATAGGATGATGGTTAACAGAAAAAACAGATAAACAACGTGCTTGATAACTTCCTTTACACAAAGTCATAATGAGTTTGAAAGAGTGTAATATTTTACTAAATCTATCATGAACAATTTTGTGCCTAAATTCTAAACAGCCTCCAATGTAGTAACAAAGGCTGTGCAGCAGTCCCAAATTTGTTTTAGGGATGACACTTTACACAGATTTTTCTAACTGTTAACATTGGCTTCCCGGGGGTGCAACAGTAAATACGGAACGGCATATGATTTGTACCTCGCTCGTCATGTGAATGTGCTTCTGCTTAAGGTCCTCAGTCAGCTGTTGCAGCCGTTTGTTTTCACTGGTCAGGAGGGAATTCAGTTTGAAAGCCGCCTGCCATAGACTGCCCTCTGAAAAGATCACATTTCATGGGTTCAAACACATCGACCGACTTGATGAATCCTCCGCCGTACTCCATTACTGCAATTTCATCACGTCTTCCTCCACCTGAACCTTGCCGCCTTTCATCTCACCTGCTGCAGGGTCCAGCTCTGCCTTCAGTTGGTCCACGGTCCTCTTCAGACACTCGTAGATCTCCACCACGTGACTGGCCTGCTTCAGGCTGGACTCCACCCTCTCCTGAAGCTCAGCCTCCATCTCCTCACTGCTGCTGCTCGCCAGCGTTGCCAGGAAAGAGTTGTTTGTCTCTCCCTGATTGCCTGAGTGACAACAACAGGAAAGAGGCTTTGATGTCTAGTTTGTTAATCAACATTCAAACACCAATGGTGGCGGAGCCAACGCGCGAGGCACAGGCCTGCCCGTGGGGAGCAACTTAGGGTTCAGTGTCTCGTCAAAGACACTTCAATGTGCAGACGGGAGAAGCCGGGGATGGCTTATTTCAAAGTCATGATCCTGTGTCAGCTCGGTCTTTACCTCTATCCTTGGCCCGCTCCTGGTTGGAGTCACCATCAGGTTCTGGCGTTTCCGGGTTCAGGCTCCTTCCCTCCCCTGCCAGAGATTTCTCAGGTTCGCTGCTTGCCTGATCATAACGCCTGATGGTCAGTTTAACGTTTTCATCAAACTAAAGGGGAGAAAAGGGAAATCGCATTTAGACTCTTTGATCTTTATAGGAGCGGAGACTTGTTTTTTCCTTCTCTAATCTCGTTTACCTGGTTCCAGTATCTGTTGAGGATCAGCAGACTGGCATCATCGGTGGCCTGACGCGTCTCTAGTCTCTCAATTCGCTCTCGCAATTCATCCTCAATCACCTGCAAACCAACAAGGCTAGAGATGAATCTCTCTCCAAACAGAGAGTGCATCAGTGCAGCTTCCTTTGTGCGTGTGTGTGTATAAAGAGTTATAAACATATATTGGAGGATTTATTTACCTGTCTCTGATCAAGAGATTCTCCTAACTTTCGGTTCTTAGCCTGGAGAGCTTTGATGTCTTGCTCTTCCTGCAAAAAGTGATGATTCAAACATTAGCACAAAAAGAAAAAGCAGCCCTACAAACAGACATGCTTTACACTTCTGAGATGAAGTTTGTGAATACATATGTAAGCCGTAGTGGATAATAAAAAAGGGGCCTCACGGAGTTGGACACTCCTCCCAGTTTGATGACAGTCTCCACCGCGGTGCTCCCCCCGGCAGCGGCGCTGACACCGGCGGCTCCGTCCTCTCCTTCCCTTTCCCTCCGCTTCTCCGGCGGCGCACCGGAGGACGAGGGACCGCTGGGGTCGGCAGGACGCTTCAGTCCCGACATCCTCAGACTCCTGAAACAAACGGAGGGAAAAGGCAGAAATTGACTGATGAAGAAGGTGGACTGTTCGATTCAGATGGTTCAGCTGGATCAACGGCAAAGCTACGCTACATGTAGCTAGCTAACGTTAAATTGGTCGAAGATGAGTACCTCATTTTTACTAATGTTTATCTAAATTCTGACACGACAGATCAATGCATTTACTTTGTAATATTATCAATATGAATCACGCCTAACGAAAGTCTTACCGCTTTTAATGTTACGAGTTGTATGTTATTGACTAAATCTGGATGTGGCTGTTGATGTTGCGGCTCCCTGCCTCTCGGAAACGGAAGTGTGGGCGCTCTTAGTGGGACCTCCTAGAGCGTGCACAGCGCCGCCTGCCGTCAGGGAGGGAACCAGACTGTGATCAACATTTGTGCAGTTAGGGCGCCCCCTGGCAAGACTTTGCTGTTGGGCCCCTGTTGTCTCCAAGTTCCCATCAAGAGGAATGCATATAGCCTATTTAGCCTACAAGACTGAGTCATAATTTACTAACTCACTCATGTGAAATATCAAGGTTTACTTATCTGTGCAATTTTGTTGGTTTATACGTATATTTTATTTTGCCTATACTGTTTACGTTTTTTTTTACTATCATGTTTACATATTTATTTTTTACATCTTGCATGTTTTACTGATGCCTCAGTTTGCTTCTGTAACTGCAAATGTACTTTCGTGGGATTAATAAAGGATTATCATCTTATCTTATTTTAGATGACAGATTCATTATATTTAGCATTAGATTCCTGCTCAGTTTGTGTAACTGAAATACACTCACATGCACACACAGGAACGATCGACATGCATAAGATAAGATAAGAAGCCTTTACGGTCATAATATTAATTACACGACATTGCAATAATAATATAATATTGCACAGATCAGTAAAAATGAATGAAAGAACAATAATAAAATGCAATAAAATGTGCAAAATGGTGCGCAGAGTCATTTTGTGTGTACAGTTAAGAGTCTGGAGGAAAGAAAGTGTTCATTAGTCTGGTGGTTGGGGTTCTGGTCTCCCTGACGCCATGAGCTCAAACAGGTGGCGTCCAGGGTGAGAACAGAGACGGGAGAGGTGTCAGAGTGCTGGGGCTTCCTCAAAGTCCACGCTCCAAACAGTTGGGGGTTCTACGCTTTGCTCAAGGGTACCTCGGCAGAGCCCAGGAGGATAACTGGCCCCTCTCCAGAAAACATTCCTCTGGTGCTCAACGTTCTTAGTTCATATACTTGTGGTGGGCCAAGCAAATGTGACCTGGACAACATTTTGAACACTCTCTTTTTCCCTTAGCCAGTTCTTATGTAAAAAGATAACATGGACAGAGGCTGACCTCTGATCAGCACTATTAAAGAGTACATTGCACAGAGTGCAGAGTCCAGATTGTGAAAAAGTCATTAATTGTGAGTGACAGATCTACCCCAACCTATCGATTCAAATATCTGCTGAGGTCACTCATGGACCGGTGAGAGCATTACAAACAGAGTTTTTTGGGCCATTTTCAGCAATCAATAGGATAATTGTTTATGACGTGCTTGACAAGCAATGTGACGCATGAGGCAGATGCACAAGGTAGCATGAAAAAGCATTTTTTTTTGTTGGAACTAATGGAATATTTTTGTCCAATAATGTGCCTAAACCTGGTCCTATTGTGATAACTAAATCTGAAAGTAAAACAATTGTTGATCAATGTTTCTCCTGGTTTAAAATATAGACAGGGCTGATCAGAATTATTTTTTTTGAGTTTTGTTTATTCACACAGGTTTAAATCAAACATCATACAAATAATGGAAATGCATGTGTAGGGAGATGAAAAAGTTATTAATTCTACAACATAATAATATATATAAAAAAACAAACAAATTCACACTGTTATTTCATTAAATATAGGCTATTTTGGTCCTCTGAGAATGACACAGACGTTATCACATGCTGTTGTAATCTAAACAAGAAACAATGGAACCTGCATTGCAACATTGCAGCAGGCCTCTCATATTACATTTCATCATGTTTTCAACATCGAGCAAAAAAAAAAAAGGGGAGGCGGGTTGCTTCAGTAGCCTAGTGTGTGCTGCGTGCGTGCAGGCATGCTGACTTCGATTTTATAACTTGTTTTAGACGACACACAGTGTTCCCTTCACGTTTTCGACTCATCCGCCCACTTTCTGATATGAGCATAAAGTCCACAAAAGAGCATTGATGCCCTATCATGCAAACACCGCCTCTGTCTGTCTCACCGGGCCAATTGCGTTACCTGGGTGACACACGCCCCGCCACATCACGAGCACCTCCTCCACAGCACCAAACAGCCTTTAAATACAGCTTCGTGCCCAGTTTTCGGCCTCTCAATCAGTCAAATTACAGCTACTGAGGCTGTACGGGGCGTTTGCTACTTCAGTTGCTGTTTGAAAAAACTCTGAAAGTAAGTCTTCTTTCTAGTTTTTAACTGTTGCAGACTTTTGCTGTCGCTGATTCCCACTTGTTTTCATGAAAACTAAACCGAACCATATCGCCTGGTTTCTGCGAGATTGGTCCGCATCTTTGGGTCTCCTCATGTTTCTGAAAGTGCAGCGATGTTGCAGTAATGTTGCAGAACTTTATGAAGATGAACATTTTCAATAGTCTTAACTTTGTAGAACTGAACAGGCTGTCATGTTAGTTTGAGTTGCATTGACAAATTGTCAATACTTCTTTTTTTTTTTTGCAATATAGATTGGGGATTTTATTTTGAAAGTTTAAATGTCAAGGTATGATCTTATAATGCTGATTGTATGTGTGTGTGCAAGTTATGCTCGTGATTTGAATTCTTAGCCTTCATGTTATGCTGTTTTTTTTTAAGTGTGTGTGTGTGGGTGATCTTCTGCAGAAAGTTTTGGAAAACGTCATGCAGTCAACAACTTTGAGTGAACTATGAACTTATGTTAAAGGTAGAACCTGATCTGTTTTAAAGGCCAAAGTTCAACCATGCAAGGCAAATATTTACAGAGGTGGTGCAAGAGCTGCAGGAAGTCGGATGTGCTTTGTGTTTTGAATTGGAACAATATATTTAATCTTTCTCATACTTTAGTTTGGACCAACTGTGAAATAACTAGTTTCTCTCCTCTAGGATGACTCATCAGTTCCCATCCCTCTCTCCGGAGCAGAAGAAGGAGCTCTCTGACATTGCTCAGAGGATCGTGGCTCCAGGAAAGGGAATCCTGGCTGCAGATGAATCAACGGGTAAGCCTTAAGTCTCTAATTATGATTCTATGATTAAGGGGACTGCAGCGTGTGCAACTGAAATGATTTTCATACCCTCCTCTTCTTTCAAGGAACCATGGGAAAGCGTCTGCAGAAGATCAATGTTGAAAACAACGAGGAGAACCGTCGCTATTTCCGTGACCTCCTCTTCTCCTCTGACCCCTTAATCTCCAACTGTGTGGGTGGGGTCATCTTCTTCCATGAGACTCTCTACCAGAAATCAGACAGCGGCAAGCTCTTCCCCCAAGTCATCAAGGATCAGGGCATTGTCGTCGGCATCAAGGTGAGGAGCCTTCAAGTGGAGATGAAACTTGGTCGAATGCACACCTCTTCAGTTCTTCCACACATTGACCCTTCTAAGTTAATGGGTGTGTTTTTTGATTTTCTTGCTTCAGGTGGACAAAGGCACAGCTGGTTTAAACGGAACCGATGGAGAGACCACCACACAAGGTGAAAATGGCTTGTATATCTATTCTAATTCAAAGCCCAGAAGTGCAAGCCTTCTTTATTACTAAATCTTTACACGCTTCAGCACGGCAGCATACTGATTCTGTGGCTGGTTTTTCTGTAGGTCTCGATGGCCTCTCAGAGCGCTGTGCCCAGTATAAGAAGGACGGTTGTGACTTTGCCAAGTGGAGGTGTGTGCTCAAGATCTCAGATAGCTGCCCATCAGCTCTCGCCATTGCAGAGAATGCCAATGTCCTTGCCAGATATGCCAGTATCTGCCAACAGGTGTGTGTGTGGCCATAGTCCCTATAAAAATGACCAAATCAAAAATGTTGGCGGGAAGTCATAATTTTTAAATTGACATTTGTTCTCCACCAGAATGGCCTGGTGCCTATTGTGGAGCCAGAGATCCTGCCTGATGGAGACCATGACCTGCTGCGCTGCCAGTATGTCACAGAAAAGGTTGGTTCATCGTCTTTGGCTTTGTCAGCCAAACCACCAGCTGTAATTTTCCCGTCTGATATTTTAAAGCAATGTGCAGTAATAAATCTGCCTCTCCATGTTTTTAGGTTCTGGCTGCTGTGTACAAGGCTCTGTCCGATCACCACGTGTACCTGGAGGGCACTCTGCTGAAGCCCAACATGGTCACTGCTGGACACTCCTGCACTAAGAAGTTCACCCCTCAGGAGGTTGGCATGGCCACCGTGACCGCTCTGAGGCGCACCGTCCCCGCTTCGGTGCCTGGTGAGTGCCATGATCCTAGCTTTCCTCTTCTTAACAAACCAGTTTAAGAAAAGCGCAGATGGCTGAGTTTCTCAGTGGCATGCTGCTTTCGGTGTCTTTCCAGGCATTTGTTTCCTGTCTGGAGGCCAGAGTGAGGAGGAGGCATCCCGCAACCTGAACGCCATCAACCAGGTGCCCCTCCATCGCCCCTGGAAGCTGACCTTCTCTTACGGCCGTGCACTCCAGGCCTCTGCTCTTGCAGCCTGGCAGGGCAAAGCTGCCAACAAGGCAGCTGCACAAGAAGCTTTCAAAACCAGGGCCAAGGTTAGTCTTGGGCATGACTAATACAGAATAGACACTGATACATTATACCCACTTATCAATTTGTAGTTGTGGACTGTGCACAAAACTAGCTCCTAAATGACTCTTACCTTGTATTACCTAACATTATACTGACTGGTAAATTATTGATTCTAACAAGCTTTTTGTCTATTCAGTCCTGCACTAATGTGGCCCAGGCTGATCATTAACACTCAGACTTTGGCCTAACTTTCTCCCTCTGTTGCTCTCTTCAGATCAATGGCCTGGCTGCCAAAGGAGAGTACAAGCCCTCTGGCTCAGCTGACCAGGCCTCCATGCAGTCTCTGTACACAGCCAGCTACATCTATTGAATACTGTGAATGTTAAAAATAAAACCAATTGCAAATGGACAAAATATGACCTGAAATGGCTCTGCTGGATTTCCCTTTTCCCTAAGACTACCAACACCAGGAGAAGATGTCCATTATAATGTTGAACTACTGTTTGTCTACGCAGTTAAAATAACTGGAAATAAATTAAGTGACCAAAATATTGCTGGTGTAATTGCAGATTTTGTGATTTCAGAGACTGTCAATTTTAAATCATCAGCTATAAATTGTAGATTTTCATGCCTGGGGACATGGCTGTTTTTCCTAACTTGGGTGAATGGACATGGACAGTGAAAAGCTTTAGATCCTAACAACATTATTGTTTGTATGTTTTATCCAGCACTTACTAAATGTCTTGCACATAGAAGGGTAAGTCAAGAAATAATGCATCACTCAGTCAAATCATTGTCACAATGATGGAAGTGTGGTGCATGGCTGTGCAGCTCATCCAAGTTTATATCAACCTTATGCCAAGCTCACAGCAAGAATTGATCCATCTTTTCAACAATAGATGCAGCATGCACACAAGTGAAAATCACCAGAACGGGAGTCAAAATGCATTTGAATCTGTGCTAAGGAGCAAACTCATGTTGAAGCAATGGAATGCATTACAAAGGGGGTGTCTGTGGAAGAGGAAAAAAAATGAATTCGAAAGATGCCATTGCGTCATGGGGAAATACTGAAAGCATTTAAAGACCAGTGATCAAACTAAATGTATTGCTCTAGCTGCACCACCAAAATTCAACACAGGATAAGAACCTTAGAAGCACTTTGAAATGTTCAGGTATTTTAAAACGCCAAATGTTCTGATGCTGATCAGTTTGGTAACATTAAAGTAACTTTTTCATCTGTAAGTCAAGGTATTAAAATAGACATATTTTAATATACCTAAGATTTATCTGTCCAACAGAATTAAAGGTTGGGCCTTTAACTTAGTATATTGTACTCTGACAAAAAAAGAGAAAGCTACCGACTAATTATTTGCTAACAAGGTGTTCAAAGTACTCTTCCAGTGACACATTTTCCTTAGGGCTGCTATAATTAACAATGATAATCAATCTATAGTGCACTGTGTTTGTGTGTGCAGACAGTATGTGTGAGTGCAGTCAATGCATATGGATGTACAAATGGAAGTTTGTGTGTAATGTGATTATCAATCTGAGCACAATTTTAATTCAGTAATTTTATTATTTATTTAACAAAGACAATACATTGCATTTATTGCATCACATATAGCTTGAAGCTAAAATCAGCGGTGTGTATGGTAGATTCACAGTGCATAGAAAAGTAACATTTATAACACAGGCATAGTAGCTGACAGTCTTCTTGTACTTATTCGCTAACTACCTATTTGGCACTCAATTAGTGTGATATACATTGTTTTAGCAGTGCTTATAATCGTGCATTGGTAAACAATTCTCAACTCTGATCTGCGATATTATGTAAAAGCAAATAAATGTGGTTCAGTAATGCATTTCTACTCCCTCTAGGTGGTGTAACATCCACATGTGATATGCTGTACAGAATGATGTATCTTTCACACGGTCGGTTTGCTGCTGGAAAACCACTCTAAGTTATTGTAGAATAACACTTTAAAAGGTTGAGATTAGTTTGATGTTGTGTCACTCAGTGGTGCCGGGATGTGCTGGACAATAATCTGTTGAAGATGGTATGTGTTAGAGCACAGGACAACAAGAAGGCAATAACATGATGGCAGACACAGCTAGTGAATAATATTATCTATCTATTTATATATTGGGGTGGCTGGGGCTCAGTGGTAGAGCGGTTGCCTGCCAATCGGGCAAGACACTGAACCCCGAGTTGCCCCCAATGCTGTGCATCGGAATGTGAATGTGTGTGAGTGTTTATCTGATTAGCAGGTGGCACCTTGTACGGCAGCCTCGGGCACAGTGTATGAGTGTGTGTGAATGGTGAATGGTTCCTGTACTATGTAAAAGCACTTTGAGTAGTCGTTAAGACTAGAAAAGCGCTATAAAAAAACAGTCCATTTACATTTACATCAGATGGCACTGTTTTTATAGATGCATTACACAGAATTTATTACCATTTAACAAGGTATTATAATCATCAGTTGCAACCATTAACAAATACTTGTTATAAAATGTGTGCAACAATAAACTTTTAAGAATAAGTGTAGCACTACTAATAATTAGTAAACATTGTGTTGTTTGCTAACAGGAAAATAACTATTAACTTAAGATTAATTAACTATCAATTTACCATTTATTTATGATGGTTATTATAAACTATTACTATTCTTTGAACATTGTCATCTGCAAATTTATGCCATCAAAAATATCTCCCTTCATGGGGTTAAATTTGATTTATGAATCTCTTATCTCAGTTAGGCCTGATGTAGAGGAAGTAACAATGAAACATGTTTTACCTGAGTGTGTGTGGATTTCAGAGCCAAACGTGCAACGGTACACAAGAAGATGAGAAGCACAGACACACACAGAGAGGAAGTGAACAATAGGCCTTCAATACCAAAAATCTGGTCCTACAGTAAGAGGAAGTGACAGAGAGAGTTATTCATACATGGTGAAATGTGTCCATTTAGTCTAAAACATACAGTATATGCTGTAACTCACTGTTCTGTAAACGGCCCAATTATTCTCCAAATGGTATTCTGCTCTGTACTGAAGGTAGCCATATCTGCGGAGGAGGGGTATCCTGTAGCCAATTGAGACCACGATTCCCAAAAGAGAAACCACATACATAGCCAAACACACAGTCACCTGGAAAGATACATTCAACAAGATAAGTTGAGTTACTGAGAACCAAGAGAAACTGAGGGTGATTAAAGTTAAACACTAACAAAATCCCCAAATACCTACCATCTTCTTGGACGGATGTAGCTCAGTGTAGATAGACAGGTTTCCACAGACGAGAAACTTAAAAAACAAACATCCAAGGAAATTATTATCATATCATTGTTTCTTCGTCATTTACCTGAAGTCCCCAGTCTACCTAGTACAATTTAAATGTGGTTTTTATATAACAGGATGTCAAAAGACTTGACTTAAATATTTAGACATTTTGGGAAATACGCTTATTTACACTTTTTCTTTTTTTTTGCCGAGAGTTAGATGAAAAGATTGATGAAAATCTGGCGTCTGTTCAATAAATACAATGCTACATCCAGCGGCTGCTTAACTTAGCATAACGACTGGAAACAGGGGGAAACAGCTAACCTGGCTCTATCCAAAAGTTTAAAAAATCCACATTCTCGCTTTTCTAAAGCTCACTAATTGACAGGTTATATCTCAAATGTTTAATTCATACAAAAGCCAAAGTATGTAAACCAAGTTGCTACTCATAGCCGAGAAATAACCCCTGATGGCCTTAGTTGCTATTATTTACATTTCCTTTTTGTTTGTTTGTTTTGTAATAATCAAACACACAAGATAACATGTGTTGATAAGTTATCTTATTAGAGATGCTAGTGTTGACTTCAGACAGTCAGGCTAGCTTCCAGTTTCTAGTTTCCAGTCTTTATACTAAGCTAAGCTAATGAGCTGCTGGCTAGTTTAAACAGCAAACAGTTCACTAACAAGTTTGTTAGGAATGTATTATGTATAAAATATCCCTTTCAACTGAAAAAAAAAGCCACCAAAAGCCAAAGAAGTGACATTTAAAACATTAAATGATATTTATCCATGAAATCACTTCCTACATGTACAATTTAATTGGGAAAGTAACTCTTGTGTTTTCTGTGAGAGCGATATTGAGACAGTTGAACATATCTTCTTGTTCGTGTGAACCGATTAATGACTTTTGGCTATCTTTTCAATGCTGGCTTCAATCCAAAGGTATACTGCAGCACCCATTAAATGAAATGTCAATTAAAGCTGGAATAGTTTTAAAGGATAAGAATTTAGAGTTTTTGATAAATAACCTGATTGAACATGCTAAACATTGTATTCATAGGTGTAAGTATCTAAAGGTTAAACCCCACAACAGTTGGAAAAATGAGCTTAAGGTTTTTGCTACTTCTCTTCAATACATGACAAAGGAAAACGCCAAGAGACTTTTATTTGTTGGACTTACATTCCCTACTTGACTAAAAAGACCCCCGGTATCTTTTTTTTCCCTTCTTTTTTTCTTTATTTTTTATATTCTGCTGTACACTTTTTTGACAAATGTGCAAACACAGTGTGCCTTGACTGTTGGTATCTCTATTATACAATAAAGAATATAAAAAAAGTAATTGAGTAAATGAGTAACCTCATATTTACTGTACATAGATGAGTGGTATTGATCTTCTCATCAACCTTTCCTGAGATAAGGTTTCAGGGGATTTAAGGAGCCACTCTGATACTGTAGCTTCATTGTAATTTTGAAGACAAGCGCATGTGCCAAATGTTATATACCAGAACTCCCTGCCAGAAGGGAATGTAGATTGCAAAAGAAGTGTGCTCGTTTTCTTTGGACAGCTGAAATCCCATCAGAAGCTCTGCACAGCCAAAGATCAGAATGACAATCTGGGAAAGAGAAGAGGAAGGATGGATGAGTAGCCAATAAGAGTAGCCTACAGAGGGCAGAACAACAGTTAGCAGCTGCTCTTGCGTGTTCAAGATCATGCCAAACTGCAGCGCATAATAAAGACAGCAGGTCTCATCATTAGGGTTGATCCTCAATGATCCTATCCATCCTCTACACCTGATCAGAAACATCAGAACAAGGTACAGCTAATCATTTGTGCATACCACAATTAAACTGTTAAATAAGAGATAGATTTGAAAAGGTGTGTGTATTTTTTATTATGTTCGACTATTTATATTTAGATTGTATAATGTATATTTAATATTGCCAGCATTTCTGTGTCACTGGATTGTGTCATGTGTTACCCCAAGACTTCTGGGCTCTTTTTGGATGAAGCGATGCAGAGGTTTGCTGGACATCAGCAGCGTGTCATTGGGCGCCTGACTCCCATCCCTTCCTGTTGTTCTCTCTCTAGCGGTTGATTCAGTTCCCTCCATTGCCAGTGAACTTTACGCTGTTAGGTTGTGGGAGGGGAGAAGAATTAATCAAAACAGATGTATACTCTCCACTACTAAGCAGATGTAAAGTGTACTGTACCTGCTGCATGCAAGATTTTAAAAGCAGTCTCAAAGAATGCAGGGATATGTACAAAAACAAAGTGACCCACCTTGTTTTAGTTTTTCATCCAGAGAAGTGGTGTGAATGATAAACGGACGGGAATGTTCTGGGGCGAAAGAGGAAGTGGGGAAATTTGAGACTTTAGCTTTTTTTCACTAAGGGGAGGGGCTGAAAATGTGTTTGTTAAGTTCTCTCGCTGTTCCTCAGTACAATGTTCACTCTATGTGGAAATCCAGGGACAGGAAGACAACAATGTCAAATGTTAATGTTAAATGTTAAAACAGTAGAAGTAGTGCTTTGTCGGTAAAGAACATTTTAAAATGTTTTATTTCAAAATGGTACTAAACACAAGAGCAAACTTTTGATGTATATCGGTCTTCCTAGTGTGACACAAAGTAGATTTTGACTATTAATGTATATATGATTCAGCTCTCATTGGATTCATGGTTGCACAGAGCAACAGCTGGGATAACAGTCCCAAGTGTTGTTGTTGATCCAGAGCAATGACCCTTATGCTCATTATTATTCCTTATTAATGACCTCAAACCAAAAAATTAAATATAAAACTTAAATATTGTAATCCAGACAATATATAGTCTTCAATTTGTAGTAAATTTGATATTTATTTATTTATAATTTATTTTAATAATACAATGACATCATTACACAATATAATGAATACAATGACTCCAGATAACATGATTCTTCCAAAACCGTAGTCATCACAAAACCAACAAAAAAGGGTGCTTTTGCATCACCCTCATTCTTGATATTTACAGCCCGTCATATAAACTCATCCTTTGTACAGATAGTTGGTATTCCAGTTTCGGAAGAGAGACTTTGATGAGCAAAGATACATCGGTCTCCTTCGGTCTCTCAAGTGATGGTGGCACAATATGCAACCGACAAAAAGACTGGAGTCTATTAAAAAAATGTTTCATCTTTACATACATTAAAATACCATTGATAACAACACTGTAGGTGCTACACATCAAAATATCAGAAGATAATCAAAAGATATTAAAAATGACTTTAAATATAGCATTGTTTGTACAATATTACAGATTGCAGGACGTAAACAAGCAGTCCTGTACTCTCAGGTGTGTTCTCACTCCCAACTCGTCAAATACAGCAGCTTGGTCAGTGGCCCTCAGCGTCTAATACCGATGCACCGGGCTTTTCAGAGCAGCTGTGAGATAACGTAGCACAAAGAATGACAAAGTCTGCATAGGGAGAAGGTTGGGGTTCATGAATGGGTCAAACTAACCGCTGTTTCGTGTCCCGTGTGAAACCAAAAGTCAACGTTGACTTATTTTAACTCAAGTTACGTAACAAACCACAATCTTGTCCTAAACCTAACCAACTAGTTTTGTTTAACCTTGTGTGTTGCCTCATGGTAGGTGACACAATGTACTCCATAGGTGTGAATTTGACGGCTCCCTGTTGCTTCAGGAACATGGGATGTTGTCCAACTGCAACGAAACAGATCATACAAGTTAGTTTTTAAAATTTTGAATTAGTACAAATTCAACAAACAAAGCAAACTGCACCAAAGTCTTTACCGAGCAATACGTTGAGGAGGACAGTAGGTGGTGCTCCAGGAGATGTGTTGCTCTTTGTCTAATCTCTCCTTCACTGTTGTACTGAATGGCTTCTAACAGCGAAAGCCCGCCTTGCCTCACAAACTCCTCGGCCACCTAAGGGGAAAGAATAGCTTTGGTAACTGTCACAACTACAGTAGCTTGGTAAAAGCTAATCATTTGTCTGGTTTGGCTAACCCTACTGAGCAGCATCACAGTTTCAAAGGCTGTTCTAATTTACCTGTGTATCACTGACTACCAGCACGAACAGGACATCCATACTCAGGGTCACCATCTCTTGGTCGGCCATTTTAAGTGTAGCACAGAGTGCAGACAGCAATCCACGATGGGCCAGCTGGACACAGAACTCCTTTTTCTTGTGGGCAACATTTGCTAGAACCCTCAGGATCTGAGTTTAACAAGAAGGCACAGACCAGTGAGATTAATGTAACATTGTCGAGGCCAACATATTAAGCAAAACAGTCATTGTCCATCATCACCTGCTACAATGACAGTGGCATATTCTATGAAGTCAATGATATCAAAGTTTGGCTTTAGCTTGCACAGACCATGGTATTGATGCCTTGTGAGAAAGGGAGGAGCTGGATCAGTCCAGGGACCAAGTTGAGAGTCAGCAGAGCAGAGCAGAAAGCACTGGAGTGAGCTGTAGCAGAGAGATAGAAAACTGGAACTTAGAACAAACTTCCTTACACACACGTGAACTCCTCATAAATATATCAATCCTTTATATATTAATTCTCAATTCATAGTACCGAGGGAAAAGCCATAACTTCATATGTCAACAACAGATCTTCCTCTGCAAAACTAAAGTTTTCAAACAACAGTTCAACAGTAAAATTAACATAAATCTGGTACCAGATAAATATGATTTAAAGTTTTATAAAGCATTTTAATGAGTTGAATACTTAAACAAACAATTATTCAGTTATGTTTAACAGGTGATGCACAGGTGCCGAGGACCTGTTGCCAAAATAAAGCCGTGGGTGGCTTTTGGCTCACGGGTAGAGTGGTCACCCAACAACCACAAGGTTGGCGATTCAATCCCAGACTCCTCCGGAGCTTCAATCCCAGAATCCCAGATGCTGTATGTATAGCTCTCCTTATACTGAGGATGGATAACTGCAATAATTGAATTTCACTACATTTATATGTGATGAATAAGAATGAAGTTCATTTTTGTTGTTGTTAAAACAAACTCTAGACTAAATTCAACAACTATTTGGGTGATGCATAACAATGATCAAGTGTAAAGTGTCTTTTGTGTGCTTACGTCCTTAATAATGTCTGCTGGTATGAAATGTCCCTAAACCAAGCTGGTCCCTGAGCCAAATAACCCAGAGAATACATTAAACAGAAATCCCAATATCAGTGCGGAAGTATGTGTTTGAGATTCAGCAGAGATCAGCTGTGACTCAGACAGACTGTTCAGACCTGTGAGGTTGTTGAGGACCCAGGCACTCTCTCTAGCCAACGCTGGCTGAGCCTGCAGGTAGGCCTGAAGAAGTGCAAACAGAGCGACCACGATACGAATGTCAGCCACTTGGGTGTTCAGGTCTTTCAATGGACAAGAGGACAGGAGGTTTCCCACACACCTCAGCAGAGGACAGATCAACTAGAGAGGAAGAAGGACACATTTAAAATCTCCATGTCCGTCACGCACTTCCACTTAAAGGTTACAAATGGTGTATACTTTACACTGTGGCTGATTTTCCGGTTTATCTTAAGTTTGTTAGCTTTTGATTTTCTGCCTGTCACTATGGAAATCAATGATTCCTTGAGATAAGTAATTTATCAAAGTGAAAATTGTACTCACATTCAATCATTTATATGTCAAAGTAAAAATATATATCTTTCTTTGTTGGTCAAAGTTATCATAATGAGACAATATAGTTAGAGGCCGATACGGTTTTAAAAAATCTGTGTAATGCAAGAAAAAAACAAAAACACAATGAGTTTCATAGTTTTCATTTTTGGTAATTGGTTTGGATTGTCTGATAACATGGCTGGTAAAAGTGATGCTTTTCAGCAGCTGACTCTCTGAATCTCTGATGAGGAGGCTTCATTGAAAACATCAACAACAAAAACAGCATGCAACTGCTGTTTTGACAAAATAAATAAATAAACATAAATAAAAGCTTAAAAGGTTGTTCGCTGTGATGCATAAGCTTTTTCAGGCGTGCTTTAAGTCTCTGCATATTGATTTTAATTCCATGCTGACATGATGTGAAACCAATGAGGTCTGAAAGGTAAAAACTCAATCCAAACAATAAAACAACAGGTATGCTTTAAAAGATGGTCAGTGATGAAAAGTACTGATACACATGACAGTAAAACAGGACAAACAAACAACAAAAACAAGAGCATTAAAATCAAACAAAAACAATGAAAAACAGACTGTATTTAAAGGTGCAATATATAATACTGACAGCTAGTGTTTAAAATAGTTACTGCGGTAAAAATTCAAAATACTGGAGAGAGTCGAGACTCAACGTTCATGGAGGTTGCCAGGCTGAGACTGAGCTATATAATATTTCCCCGGGGTTTGTTATGTCTCTGGTCACGCAACTGTTAGAAACATGCCGTTTTTTTTTAGGTTGGGTAGAATCTATCTCCGTTGATCCTGTTTGTTTCTTTGCTGCTTTAATGGTTGTACTAACGTTACAGCTGTAATGTGCTGGGTTTACGTTTTTACAGGTATATCTGGCAACCCGGCCTGGCTGTCAAACTGGGCCGTTGATAACAACACACAGGCCAAAACACAAACAGAAATTCCGTCACGGAACGGAAATTTCGAAAAAGGAGAAAATATTGGCATTAGCATTGTTGTCAGAAAAGATAGTATTTCAACATGTTTCCTTAATATCTGATGACGCATTGGGGACATTTATGGACTTATTACAGTAAATGTATTACATATTGGACCTTTAATCCATTCATTTCCTTACCAGCTCCATTCCTTCTTCCTTGTTTCCTTCAGCCACAGCACCACCTAGTGACACTAACAAAGAAGTGCACTGTAGCAGGGCCCCATGAGCCAACAGCACTCTGTTGTCCTTCATACTTTGGAGTGAGATAAAGGCAGAAGAGGGACCGTTTGTGAAGCAATTACATTAAATGACAACTGAGTAAATATAACTGTTGCTGACTGTTGACACTTCTCTCACCTGCATGAGATGTAGTGCAGACACCATGCACACTCAATGGCAGGTGCCAGGCCAAACTTTGGGTCAGGAGTCAGGACTGATAACAAGTGTGAAGGTAAGCTGGAGGCAAGGACCATCCTGCAGACACAGAGGATGACTATTACACAACAGTGTTTAATGTGAGCTACGCCTCACAAGAGAAAAGATCTGAGAGAACAGCAATGACGCAAATAAACTGGTGCCATTACGGAATTATTTTCTCTGCTGCATCTTTGGCTTGGAGAAGCTGAGAGAGGGTGAATCCCACAGCTTCCACCACCGCAAGGCTATGTCTCTGGTTCTGGACACACACAGAAACATCAAGAGAGACATGTTGACATTACTACATTTAACCGTGTGTGGCACCAGTTCAGATCTATGAGGGAAAGTAGATTTTGATTCAGTTTCTTTGCAAAAACTCTACAAATTATTTAACAAAGATTTACTGACATATTAACAGTTGCAGTGAAGATATTGGTGTGACTGAGGTCTTGTACAATGATGAAGATGAATGAATTACCTCTATACAGTTGGCCAGAGCTGGTATGATTCCCTGGGCCAGGAGCTTCTCTTTCACAACATCACTGTCTGGGCATAAATTACCTAGCGTGTAGAGACACAGCTCCTGTGTACACACAAACATACACACATGGAAAGTCACAAATCTCCTGCATAATAATTAGGTGATGATATTACACAACACCTGCTATGAGAGGGTACTCACAGTGAACTTGGTGCTTTGGCCAGACAGGTAGGTGAGCAGGTAGGGGGTGGCAGGCAGAAAGGCTTGTGCCACGTTGGTGTGGGGAGAATGAGACAGCTCATGAAGACACCGAACAGCCTGCAGACGGCACGTAGCATCTGAGCCGGTGAGGAGACCAATCAGAAGATGCATACTGTTCTCCTGCCTACAGCGAGGAAAGATTTATACACTGACATGACGCATTAGAAAACAGATATACAATGTCAGTAACATAATTTAAACTCATTTGATGTGGCAATAAAAATGACCACCATACTTGATGAAGGTGAGCTGTGCTGATGGGTCACGGAGAGCTTTACTCAAAGCTTTCAGGTGGGCCTCCCTCTCCGGCCCGCTGTGTTGAAGTTTGTGGAACAAACTGACCATGTCCTGGGGAAATGAGGAGCAGATTCAGATGGGAAGTTTGACCTTACCAACCCAAACATTATCTATCACAACGTCTGTCTCACCTGTTCCCCTGAGTTAGTGTCCATGGTGACCCCTGGCTGGTCCTCATCGTCATTCAGCAGGAGTCTCTTGCTCACAAGCTGTCTGTCTCTGCGGGCTTGTCTCAGTGCTACAGCATTTAATGTAGACAAATATTACATCACCTTCAGCAAAGAAGAAAAGTCATCTGAGAGTAGCCCATTATACTTAGCTCTTCAGTGTAAAGATGCCCTACAAACCATCAATCTGTCAAATTCAGAGACAAAGCTGCCCTATGGATGATGTGTTACACATCGACTATAATCATGTCACAGTAGCTGGAGGAATTGCTGATGTCATTTTAACATCATGACTAGACATCAACTGGGATTTTTGTCCTCTATTATTATATAGATATGGTGTTGTCTTTTCTTTACCGCTGTTAAAGTATTGTTTTGTTAAAGTAATGCTGGTTTGCCATTAGTTACCATTATTAAAAATCATCAACATAACCCGGGACACCCCTTCACCCTTTGTCACTACACATCCTGGACTAATGTCCCTGACCAGTGCACATAATATATGTGCCACATACTGTGAACTTTTTGTATATCCCCTGATTCATATTTTGCACACCCTGTACAAAACCATACAGCCTTTTTTTCTTTCTCAAATAGATATATTGTACATATTTGTTATAGTGTCTTTAACATATTTTTTAAATGTACGATTTCTATTCTATATTGATGTTCTTAACTGTTGCAGTAGGGCCTACTCTATTGTTTATTTCCTTGTCATGTTTATTGAATGCATAGAACACACAGAAGCAAATTCCTGGCAAGTGAAAACTTACTTTACAATAATACTTCGCAATACATCTCATTCTGTTTGTACGTTACTGAATGAATTATCTGGGCTGATCATGAGTTCATGCTTTTGATTGACACCATTACGTTATCTAACCTAACGTTAGCGTGAAGGAACCTCTTTTTCATTGCGTTGACAGGTAATGCAGCAGTTACCTTTAGCCTGATTTAGCTAACTAACTAGTTGTAACGTTAATGGGCTGATGTGACTGCTAACACGTTATTTAACACTCACCCTTTTCGTGCTCTCGCTTCTTTAACTTGAGCTCCTCCAAGCTGTCGCCTTGTCGACCAGCTTTGTGGCCAACTTTTTTTAACCTCCACATTCGGTTATTTTGAGTTCAACAAGTTGCAGTTAAATGTTAGTTCAGCTAGTTGTTTATTTCATGGTGGAAAATGTTACTACAGCCATCCATGTAGCCACCAAACCCAATAAAAATTGAAGTTCTTCTTCGGTTTCCTTTAGACGGACCTTTCAGCTGCTGCAGCGCCATAGCAGACACATCGGGCACAGACAGGTACTACTTGACTAGTAAATACAGGGCTTCAGGCTTCAACTAACGATTATTTTCATTTTCGATTCATTTCCTTGTCTATAAAATGTAAAAAAAACAAGGTGAAAAATGACATCCAAATGTCTTGTTTTGTCCACAACTCAGATATATTCAGTTTTCTGTCACAGAACAGTGAAGAAACTAGAAACCATTTACATTTAAGAAGCTGGAATTAGAGAATTCATGTTTAATAGTTGACAACTAATTGGGTAATCTTTGCAACTGCCCTCAAAAACAGACTTCAGGCATACGGAGAACATGCTTAAAAAACTATGGAGTTTAATTTGTATTAAAAGCACAATGTACAATGCATATGCGAAAGCTTCATCAAGCATTTAAAACTTTTGTTTACAAAACATGTTTTTCAAAAACATAGGAATTTAACACAACATCAAATAGCCTTTTAAAACAATTGTCCATATATTTTTTAATAAATATAAAACTGGTCAAAAGTTGTGATGTGTTCTTTTTTTCTCCCCAAGAGCTGAGTTAACAGGCATATATTGAAGATTTCCTGAGACGGAAAGAGAATGTGTTTAAGATCAACATTTTTCGGTTCAATCAATGACGGTATTTCACTCAAAGAAATATCATGAGAGGGATCATCCATTCCATTCAACAATCAGGTATACATCCCTTTTATATATTCATGCCATTAAAATGGCAATATCAGATAAAACCATAAACTGTATATTAATGGACAGCGCATGTGTGACGTCACCCATTGGTTTGTGGAGATCTGATATGAGTCGCCGAGTTTGCCGTTACGGGCGCAGCCATCCTGGTTGCAGATGTGACTATTTTAGACGAGAGGGAGGAGTGATGGAGGAGCTGCTTACACTCTACGTTACGTTAAACACTTTCACTGGCAATCACATCATAGACTTTCTACAGAAACAGACCTCCTTTTGCAACCGCACGTGTCGCCCCCTGCTGGAATTCAGATAGAATGCAGGTTCAAGGCACTTCCGCATTTGCAGCACTTCGCCGAACCGGATGCGCTGTCCATTAATATTAACAGTCTATGGATAAAACAGTGAAAAATAACAGCGGTGGCATAGTACACACAAAACAAATGAAAAAGATTTAAAAAAAATAGAAAAGTAATTTTCTCTTTACAATGTTTAAGTGATCCTTCTAACCATTAAAATATGATTAGAAATAAGGCGGTCCGGATGCGTTGCCTTCATCCTTTGGTTCTGCAGGGATGAAGAATCAAACATCTTCACAACTCTTGGAGGATTTCTTTTTCTGTGAAGAATGACAGAAAAAGAAAGAAAAATTCAAGCAACTGAAGAACTATCTAAAGCAGAGAGTTGGTGCAGACTGGGGTTCTGGGATACCTTTTTGTGGCCGGTGTCACTTGAGGGCGTTTGGAGGGTTAGTGTGGCCGAAGCATCTTGGACAGAAACTTCCGGGGTTTCTGGGACCTCGGCGGATTTCAACTTGCTTTTTTCTGACAGAATGACAAATTAAAAAGGTGAATACAAAACGTGCAAAAAAAACAACAACTGCATTTTGTCATGATTAATGTGACTTATCTACTCACTTTTCTTCTTCTCTGTTGGAGGACTTGATGTCTCGGAGTCAGGTGGAGGTAGTGGTTCTGGGTCATTATTTTTCAATGATGAGTCCTTTATCTTTTTCTTCTTCTTCACTTCAGTCACCTGCTCTGGCGTCTCTGATTCATTGGTCATTGTTATATTTTCTTCAACTATCTGCTCTGACGTCTCCTCATCATGACCAGATTTGTGCTTTTTTTTCTTTTTCTTTTCTTCAACTGTCTGCTCTGAATTTTCTTCATCAGGTTTCTCCTTTTTCTTCTTCTTTGCTTTCTTTTCTTGAACTACCGGCTCTGAATTTTCTCCGTCTTCTACTACTGTTTGCTCTGAATTTTCCTCACTACCAGCGGTCCTTTTCTTCTTTGCTTTCTTTTCTTCCGCTGTCTGCAGTGGATTTTCCTCACTATCAGTTTTTTCCTTTTTCTTCTTCTTGGCCTTCTTTTCTTGCACTGTCGGCTCGGAAATTTCCTCGTTGTCAACATCCCCATTTTTGTTCCTCATGATTTCTTCTTCCGTCTTGCTCATTTTACTATCTCCCTTTGTTCCTTTTGCCTTTTTCTTCTCCTTTGCAGGTTTATCAGCTAACTCTTGCTCTGTGACTACAATCTTCTTCTGCTCTTCACTGTTGTTGTCTTTTCCATCTCCACCGGTCTCATTCGGATTCTCTTCCACCTTATCTTTAGTCCTCTCCTTTTTCTTCTTCTTCTTCTTGGGCTCAGACGTCTCATCTGTTTTTTCTTCACTCGGGGTCACAT
Source organism: Perca flavescens (assembly GCF_004354835.1). Taxonomy (NCBI): domain Eukaryota; kingdom Metazoa; phylum Chordata; class Actinopteri; order Perciformes; family Percidae; genus Perca; species Perca flavescens. Next base: position 20,318,205 of record NC_041340.1, read on the forward strand.
CTTTTTTTCTTTTCTCTTTCTGTGGCGTCTGTTTTGACGAGGAGAGAGTGGATGCTGCTGGCCTGTCCTCTACAGCGTTGGTGTTTTGCTCTTGGCTCGGGGGGGCAGACGAGGTCACAGGTGAACTCTTTTTTGGCCTGCTCCTCTTGGGTTTACTACTCTTTGTTGCTGTTTGTGTCGTGGCTTTCTCCTCCGCCATTTCATTCTTTCCAACTGTCCTGTTATTCTGTTGAACTGGAGTGTCGGTTTTGGCAGGAGGCTTAGCCCGCGGCTTCCTCACTCTCTTTTTAATGGCGGGCGGTGCAGACGAGTCCAGAGCATTGATGGTGTCCATCTTGGCCATGTCAGACTCTGTGGACAGAGTAAACACGGTGAAGGCATGGAACAAACATTGCTAGGTGGCACAAATGCTTAAAATAAAACATCAATGGCAGCCACACGGCTACTGTACACAGCTCTGTTAGTATGACATCACTGTTTTCCCATGGTGGAGTCGTTCACGGGAGGTGTTCTTGTCTTTCTCCCATTAAGTGAGAGGACCCAGATTTTCCTGTCTTTTTTTATTTCCCACCACGTCCTGCATTAGTCAATCTTCTTAAGGATTTCAACATTGCCACCCTTCATTCTGTCTCGTTCAAATGTAAACAACAAAAATTACCTAGAGTATCTGGCTATCTGAAGTGGGGGTCAGCCCTATGGTCCCACATTTCTAAGATTTTTCTTAAAATTATGTTAGGGTTACATTCCATCTGTAGTCCATTACTACTGGATAATAGGTTGGGTGTATTTGGCTACCAAATTGGGAGAAAGGGGGATAAAATCTCATACAAATTTATGAAAAACAAAATGTGGGAACATAGGGACTCATTTTGAAAAAAATGTGGGAACATAGGGCTGGGGGAACATAGAGCCTAATTTTCAGTGAAAAAAAAAACCAATTCTTAGAAATGTGGGAACATAGGCACGCTCCCCTGAACTGTTTCAGTGCTTGGTCTTTGGAAATATTAGCAGTAACCTACAAACCCCAATTACAATGAAATTGGGACGTTGTGTAAATGTAAACAAAAACAGAATACAATGATTTGCAAATCCTTTTCAACCTATATTCAATTTAATACGCTACAAAAACGAGATATTTAATGTTCAATCTGATCAACTTTATGTTTTATTTTTGCCAATATTAACTCATTTTGAATTTGCAACACGTTACAAAAAAGCTGGGACAGGGGCATGTTTACCACTGTGTTACATCAACAACACTCAATAAGAATTTGGAAACTGAGGTCACTAATTGTTGAAGAATTTAGTCTGTGGCACCTACCTGTCATCTGTAAGACCATTTTCTTCCATTTATCTACATCCAGACTGCTGTCAGAGTCTGAATCATCTTCTCCAGCGGCCACCAACTTGTCCTTTGTTTTGGTCTTTGATTTTTTCGCATTGATGACATTTTCTGCAGATTTACCTTCACTTTTTTTCCTTTTAGCTGGCACGGACTAAATAGAAAAGAACAGACTAATTAGTAAAAAAGTTAAAGAACATGAATTGGACCAGTTGTTAGACCTGTGGCTTAAATGTCACATTCAAAAATAAAAACAAAATAAGAAATCACCTTCTTTTTTTGCGTCTCTGCTTTGTTTGCAGGTTTGTCCTTCTTTTTCTTTAGAGTGGCTGTACATAAAAAGTTTGTAGAAAGGGTTAAAAAAGTATTCAAGTGCACAACCAGATTATCATTTCTTAGTTCTTCTGTGACTGACAGCAACAGGAGGTGCTGTTAAAACTGCTGCTGATGCAGCAGCAGCTGATGCAGCAGCAGCTGGAGCTTCCCGCTCAGAGGTGCTGCTGCATTTCTTTCTTTGATTCACACAATCATTTAACTTCCTGTAATTTAAACTTGACTTAACTACTCAAATGTCAATGCAAGTTGAGGAACATTGCATAATAAACAGTCAATCAGAAGGTTTTTAGATAGGAGGAAAAACCCAAGTCATCCTGAAACAAGTTGGAGGCAAAGAAGGAATGAAATGGGGATGAGTCTGACAAATCAGACCTCTCAACAGCCCCCCACATCTCCAGTTTTGACAGGATTCAAAAATGAAAAAGCAATTCAATCTAATTATCAAACAATGCACAAAGAGTTGGACCATCTCCATGCTGTGTAAGGTTGAAGAAAGAAGCAGTCATACCCTTAACTGGAGTCCCTTTGGCTGACTCCGGCTGCTTTTTCTTTTTTGAGTCCCTGACGGGAATAGAAAGAATACTTGGTACACATGTCATCACTACCAACAAAGTCAAATTGAGATGTTTGATTCCTGCAAAGAATTAAAAAATCATACTCACTTTAACCACGAACTGTAGATGTCCAATAATGTTGCAGATGTTTTTTTCTCCCCCTGCAGAAAAATAACATCTAAATATCAAACCATGCAATGATTAGGCATACTATTTAATACCATTATACAGTCCTGATGTTGATAGCCTTACTAGCACGACAATATTTTTTCAACATTTCCACATGAATCAAATTCACAGATTTGTTTTTGACATGTCATAGCAGGAAAAGCACTTGATCACTGATCACATTATTGATGCCTCCATTCCAGCAATTATTGTTATGCAATGGAGCAAGTAATAATGACATTACTCAATCCTGTGTTTGACAAAAAAGGGTGTGGTTTTTGAAATTGCTCTGTGTTTACCCAGTTTGGGCCTTATGAACTAAAGCTATACTGGCAACTCGTATTATCCATTTCATCTTAAAATGTCCCACATTAAGTTTGAACTGTATTTTAATTATTTAACACCTGTTATACACTTGCCATTCTTTTCTCTCTCACAATTTGAACTGCTGAAAAAAACATGATGTGGGCAGCACTTAGGTCTGTCTACACATGTCATAATTACTGTGAAGCCATTTTTAAGATCTAATCACCAGCAACATTACTAGGTCCTGACTGGCTGACAATAACAGCTCCTAAATGCATCCCCCCCAAAAAAACATTAATGCACATGAAACAAAAATAAAGTGGGATGAACAGAAGACTAGCAGTTTGAAAACTACTGCAAAGAGTGTGGGAATGTAAGTAGGCACACTGTTACACTATATTTGAAGTAATGTTATACATTACTTATAACAACGTCTGTGTGACGATAACTGGAGGTTAGTTTAACGTGTGACAAAATACTGTAGTACCTAGACTGTAAAAAAGAAACTAAAGTCGTTGTACACTTAACAGGTTGTAACGGCAATTCAACTTTTCAAGTGAATGATCACTGGAAGTGTTTCCATTTTCAAACCGGAAACATTGATGGAAACTCCACCAGAGTACTTTACACAATGTGTGTGCGCGTGTGCGTGTGTGTGTGTATGTGTGTGTGTTGTTGACCTGTAGGCTGTGCCTCTGTAGCTCATCTGCAGCTGAGTGGAAACCATGCTCCTTCAAATGGCGGTAGATGAGATGGGTCAGCTCGTGCTTTGATGCGTCCACTGACATGTTCGACACACGAAGACAAAATAAACACGCAAAAGTCACGACTAACTTAAAAGTATATTCATATTAAAACAAACTGTACACACACTGCAAAGTCACTGCTACTCCACTTACTGAAACAAGCATGTTAGCATGTTGAACTCTGAACTCAGGACGTGGTTCCTTTTGCCGCTGCAATGCACCATGGGATATGTAGTTCTTCCGCGAAACAGCCCATATTCAGCAAGGGCACAGGCTGTCAGAAGTCATGCAAAATATTTATATTTCCAATAAAGCCTTCCTCTGCTAATACAAAATATCCCATTACGTTATTGTCTTTTCAGGGTCCTTTGTAGTTTCTGGTCGGATTCTTTTTTTGACTGTCTGGGCGCAGTTTGTTGTTTCACCTATTTGCTATTTTAAGCAGAATATCACACTGGCCCCAGTATTAAATTGAGCCATTCACACCAACCAACAAAGATCCTTTATTTTTAAATTTATTTTTTATTTTTAACCTGCTCATTACTTTTCTTTTGATGTTGCTCAATTTCAGACCAGTTGCATATCCTGTCTCAGGAAAGAAACTTGTTAACAGATGAGCAACTCCCTTTGGTGGTGGTTCCACATCATTGATAATGTTGGCATACTTGGCCCTAGTAAAAGTCTAGCAAGTGATCTGATAGCTTGTTCTCATTTCCTTTAGATTTTGTTGTTCATTTAGTATCTACCTTTCAACATTTCAGAAACATTTAGTCTACTTGTTCTTGGAACCTTTAAAATACAAACTTACAGACACTTTGTCTTAGAATAAAATTTACTTCTGTCCTGGATGACAAAGATCCCCTAAAATCATAGTATAACAAAAACCTTGTCAAGTGACCAGTGGTGGAGGATGTATTCAAATTCCATTCATTCAATAGCTTACTTAAATAAAAGTATGAACGGATTATCAACAAATTAAAGCAGCGTGTTGTTTGTAGTTGACTGTCTGTCCCTGTTAAAGGTGCATAACTGAACGGTGACATTTAGCGAGCAAAGCAAGGCCTGATATCTCCAGCTGTGATGACTGCGTGCACACACAAAAAGGTGAGAAATAAAAGAGAGGACCAACATAGACCACTGAGTCGTACTTTGGGAAATAACACTGACATTATCCTGTAAGTCCTTAAATAAACTGCCTCTTCTTGTCCCTTCTGGCTGCCATTTAAGTTATTTTCTCTTGTGGTTCTAGGTTTCTTGACTCAGCTCTCTTTTCAAATCTCTTCATGTTGTAAAAACATCCTTCAACCTCAGAACCAGACAATCGACAAGGTAAGTCAAATTGACAAATCAGACTAACTTTTCAAAGGCTGCCAGGAAGGTCGATCTTCAGTTGATCAGGTGTATTTGGATAAAGGCATGTCTTTTTTTTTCGGCTGGTAAGGGTGTCTGGGCAGTGGATCTGAGAGAGCTGGTGGTGAGACCTTGGGTCAAACTGGAGGAGAGTATTGGGTAAGCAGAGGGTCAGCAGGAGCAAACAGCTGAAAGAGTCCCATTCATGGAGCAAAACCAGGAAAGGAAAGAAATGTGTATTCCAAACTCACACACACACACACACACACACACACACACACACACACACACACACACACACACACACACACACACACACACACACACACACACACACACACACACACACACACACCACGGGTTTGGCAAAACGGTGTTGGTTATGAGGCTGAC